>NC_085101.1:2579700-2699700 GCF_963422355.1 Corticium candelabrum | reverse complement strand
TACAAATTGAAAAATGAAAACATGAAAATTGAAATGTAGGAAATTAAATGGCCGGACCATCCACTGACCCTATGCACCTACAAAATAATGACAGTCAATTGCAGTACTTGGTAGATGCAATGTTTGCTTGCTGCATTCCAGAACAAGTTGATATCATCCAGGCCGGAATAGGGTATGCCAGCCGGATATATTCGCGTGCATTGGCGACGTTGCCAGGTAGTCATTCAAAGGGCTGACCATGGTATTTCTTGTTGGCACATAGGCCAGCAACTAGCTCTTCGAACAGCTTGAGGATGAAATCCTTATGACTGATCTAACAGTGCATGGATAATAATATCAACTAAACAACCCATATAAGCAAACTCACCTTGTTGTCTGAACAGCTTCGATACAAGATGTACGAGTTGGTAGTAGTGGTTTCGAGGAAGTTGAAAAGAAACTATAGCCCAACAGTAGACCTCCTCAAGACCAAATAGAAGCTGTTCATCTGGTCGGAAGAGGTCGACACCTCCCATGAGCTTGTTGTAGTCAGGAATTACCGGAGGTGCTGACACATCTCTTGCTGCCCCTGAAAAGAAATCACGTCAACATTCTCCATCATCTACATAAATTGAAGTCCTAAACCTCAGGTGGCCTTGCTTCTGCGTTGAACTACGTCGCTGGCAAACGTGCCCGGGTGTATTGTGGTAAGCAAGGCACAATCCACACTATCTTTCCAGACTACATAGCAGCAGTGTCCATCCCTGGTCCAACTCCAGGCGCCTCTATGCTCCCTCGAAAGCAATTTGCCCTTCAGCTGGGGTGGAAAATCGCGTCTCAATCGACGTACCGTTCCAGCTGCATATATACATGTAGGTCTCTGAGCTTTCAAAGATGTTCTAAAGTACAAATAAACACTACTTGACGAATAGTAGTTGTCAACATATAGGTGATATCCTTTAGCCTAGTACCAGACCCTTTCGCGCCGTCGTGCCCGGTTCCCGTATAACACGAAAACGCCGGAGAGGGTCTGGGATCATACCGCCTACTTTCTTCACCTAGGGTCACCCACGTCATCTAAGTGTCACCCCACGTCACCAACGTCAATACTTTCATGCTATTAGTTCATTATGCTGTAACAATACACCATTCTATCAAAACAAATTAGGCATTACGCTATCTACGATATTCCATAATTGCATACATTCATTATTTGTTTTTCGTTCGTCTATGAGACATGGAAACCGATTCATTCACAGAGCGATCTCCTGAGTTCGATTCACGTTATCAGAAGCTGTAAGGTAAAATGTGATTTGATCACCAGTAGCCTGGAGTATATGCATGCACTAAGTGCTGCTCTATGACTGTGCTAGGCTACAAGAACAATATGAGTCGGGAAGCTCATCAGATAGAGTTCCAACGAAAGTGGTAATAAACAGAGTTAACTGTAGCATGTTGGCCGCCGGAAAGGCAACGCTGTCTTCTGTGGATGTTGGCAAACTAGTGCGCCTTGCCTTTGGATCAACTGTAGAGAGGAAAAGCGCCAGAGTTTACGGCTGCCGCTCATACGTTTACTGTGGTATCAGGAGAAAGAGTGATCATGAGGAAAGTCCAGCCAAACGTTCTTACACACGCTCCCAAAATTACATCACTGCTTTCCTCCATAGACCAAGCTGACACCACTACAGGACAAAAAGATATCTACAGCTTGGCAGCAGTCTGCTTACTAGCGAAGAAGGCAAGTCACAAGAGGTTTTCAGCTTCTAGTTAGTCTGATGTTGGTTGCCAGGGCAACTAGTAAACAAGTCATTACTACTCTTAACCATATGAGTGTCTGCTTATCATATAGTCAAACTTTTAGGTATGTGGAAAACGCTGCAAAGGCAATAGAGCAGAACAGAGAGCTTCAACATGGAGACTGGATCGTTGCCTATGACAACATAAATATTAAGAAACGTGTCACCCATTAGAGACATGCCAGACATACAAAGGCATGGAACTTCACGAGCCGTTTGGCTGTCAAAGTAGCCAGAATTCCCTCACCTGATTACAACACAACAGAATTACCACAATGCACTCGAGGAGATTTAGCTGTAGAAGACATTCTACCGAATGATGATGACGACAAAACATTTCACGAATCTGCTCAGACAAGAGTTCAGAAGGTACTCATACACAGGTTCAAATGCTGCAGTCACCTTAAAGCAAGACATCGATATGACAACCATGACCAACCAACAACAAAATCTATTATCCACCCTATTGCAGTGATAGACATAGATGAAAGTTACACTGACAATAATGTTACTATTCTTGAAAAGTTTTAAAATTTTTTGGCGATATATGACACTGTTCAACAATGTGTTGTCGGTGACCAAGCGACCTGCAGGGCAATTCGTGCAGCTCGGTGTAGAAGGATAGCAAATATTCCTTAAGCACGCCTCCTATGGGCGAAAGAGAATCCTGGTGATTTCCACTTCGCATGGGAGTGCCTAAAAGTCATCTTCCTCATATTTTGGGAGTCACATGATTTTCCTGGCTCATTGGCTCATCTCAGCAAACTGATCAACCAAACTGGAGTCACCGCTGCTGCAAAAAATTTCAACAATCCGATGAGTTTCTCAACATGCATTAGAAGCACATCTTACTGCATCCCTCATCACCTTTCTCAACATATCTGCTACAACAGATTTAATTGTACAAGATGCAACCATTATAACGATCTCATGGCTAAATGAAACAGCCAAGAGATTCGCCAATGAAGTGCTAGTTATAGGAACAGATGAAGATGACCATGATGCAGAAAACCTGTATAATTTCCATCGTTCTTTTCTACGCAAGTCCCTCCTTTACGAAGATTTGAGGAAAGCCATCAAGAACGAAGATGGCCCAAGAGTTCTCCAACATTGGCGAATGTGGTTACTGTACTTTCTCGCAACAAAGAGAAGAAACTACAGCAATGAAGCAGCAAATCTCTTAGCCAATCTGATGGCTGACTTTTGCAAGAGGCTTGCTTACATATTAAGTCACAACAGAGCTGTTAATTCTCTGGGCATACCTGGTCATGAGAATGCAATAGACATGACAGTAGAACAGGACAATCTTGTCATCAAAACAGCTTTACGATCTTCTGGTGGCAGTATCACACTCCATCATTTAAGAGTAATAAGCTTAGCATCTCAGCTAATACATGATGCACCACTGTTATGCGATCAGGAAGTTCATTCTCCTCATGTAGGTACAAGGCATACAAGTACAAGTGCTGAAAAAGACATCCAAATGATGACATCCAATCTATTGGCCAGTCAAGTCACTTGTCGGATTCCCAAAAGAAAGTTGCCATCAAACAGACATTTCACAACACCAGAGAAAAAAGGATATCAAGTTGCCTTATCCAAGCAATGGATTGCAAAGTTCCTAAGTAAGACAGACCTGAAAATTGAGGACAATCAGTCAACTGAAGACCATGAAGAAATTGATTCTCTTGATGATATACAGCTATGACAGAAATAGACACATGTACATAATATCGTAACTACTTGTATTGAGAAACATAGCCTAAAGTGAGTTACTAGTGATTTGTAATCTCTCCTAAAACATGTCTACAAGCTGAAGTGCTCCTTGTACCATCACTACTAATATTGGCTATAGTGCAAGGAATGCGAAACTCAATTAACTTAAAACTGCTAAACTGAAGTGCCTTACAACTCCTAGTGACCTAACATCATTTTACGATCGAATCTTATTACATTTTATAATAGTTTATCAATCATAAACATGGATAAGACCCCATCTAGTCCTCTCGTTCTGTATCTTGTGCTACCTGCCGTTCTTCTAAGTTCAAGTAGTGCTTTCTTCAAAGCAGCTCTCTGACCAGCAACAACACGACGTGATCTCAACGGTGCAGATCTGCATGGAATAGGAGGAAGTGGTAAGGTGCAATCCACCTCTGGCTGAAAATATGAGGTCGCTCATCAGATGCATTGCAGAAGGAACAGCACAAATCACTATCAGGTAATGGCTCATCTGACTGCAAAATCTTGTAAACAAGAACTCTTCTCAAACATACTTTATTTGAGGCAAGAGTCACAATTTCATTGTTGCACACTGACAGCCTACTGTCCTGAGAGTGTGCCACAAACCGAACACGGCACAAACTTAGTGAATATCTCCCTCCACGTCCAGCAAGTTGCGCAAGCTCAGATCCACTGTCTGGCAAACCGAATAGAATAACTTCACTGATGTCATCAATGTCCACACCAAGGCCAAACGCACTAGTAGCTACCATGACTCGCTGCTTGCCACACTTGAATTCTCCATAGTGTTGAGATCGCCCCTCAAGTGTCATTGTGACATGGTATTGTCCTACTGTACCATTGGTTATACTACTGCAGCTGTACACAAGATGAACATACACTTTATACAAACATCCTTTGATCTGCAAAATATAAGGGTTTTTGGAATATCTTTAGAATACTTTACAGAGGACAACATAAAAGCTAACAAGTGGAAGACTGACGAAATGGAGGTGGATGAATCCAAAGAAAAATATAAGTTTGGACGATTTAGAGATCCAGATACTAGAACATAGTCAGGAATATTCAGATGTTGGGTTACAGAAGTAATAAGGAAAAGTGGAGCTGTTGCTGAGAGAGCCATAATTGGGACAGTATGCAGGCAAGAACGAATAAAACTTAGTTCCTTGTAAGAAGGTCTAAATGTAGACCCTACTCTTCGATCAGATGTACTTCATCAATAGCAATGAAGGAGATTGCTGTCTTCAATTGCCTAGACAATGCGTTTCGCCAAGAACTTGATGTGATCGCTTCTGGAGACGTATAAACTAGACAAACCACTGTTACCCACCATTGCCTGACCAAAAGATTGTCCAATACTACTCACTTAGTTTGTACTTGCTGGAAGAAATGTCTTTCAACAGTTTCTCGTCTGAGAAGGACTCAATTCGTGTGACAAATACTCTCTTTTTTACCAGTTTGGCGACTTTGAATCATCAGGAGGCTAATAACTAAAGCAAACTGGCTGCTTCAAGCAACTGCATCTATCTGATCATGCATCAATGATATCAGCGGGCTTATGATCACACACTCCGTTCAAGAGAAGGGTAGGCAGTAGGTAGCACAAAGATTTGCCGCCCGAAGTCTTCAGTCGAACAAACACATCCTTGTTCGAAAGAATAGCATTGGAGGCCTCCCGCTGACCTTCACGATAACTATGGTGTCCAAATACGTCGGAAAGAACAGATTTCATACTGAGGTCAAAATTCGCGCTTTCAGAAGCCATTCCGCGCTTTGTGAAGAGTCTGCACACAGCTGCGCAGATCAAGTACCCTATGCTATGTCTGAGACCTACCACTCTGGTACTAGTAAAAAGAATCTACCATTCCGTAACGGCCTACCCAAAGGCTTCCCACCTCCCAGCTTACCGTGTCTTCTACGCCTTCTGAAAACATCCTGCAGGTTGTTCAACGTAAGAGAAATATTGGCGATCGCAGGAGAAACGCGACCACGTCCAAGAGACTTTCTGTGTGACACATGAGAATAGCACTTACACTAATCGTGTTAGTATCCCGAGGCTTTGTGACATACGAGCTAAGATGATCTTGTAATAGCATAAACGGTAGGCAGTATGATCCCAGACACTCTCCGGTGTTTTCGTGTTATACGGGAACTGGGCACGACGGCGCGAGAGGGTCTGGTACGAGGCTAATATCCTTTGCCCAGAGACCTTGCTGGAGCGTCGGGGTTGCGAGGTTCCAAGAGATCGATGACAACCCTGGAGGTCAAGCCTTCTTCGGTGGCACCTTCCTTGAACCAAGGTAAGCATCAAAATCGACAATGTAGCCGGCTCCCAGGGGGAAGTTTGGGTCCCATGATGTTGCTGGAACTCATAGCTTCAACCCCCCAATTGATGGGCTTCTTAGGCATGTGATGTTTTATGCCAGTTCTACCTGTGAAGAAATACATTAGAATAAACAAAACACAACAACCAAGTGCCAACAGATTACCTCTATACCGGAGCATTCGTTCATCTCTACAAACATTCTGCCCCGGATGGTAGAGATGGCGGCAGGCGTGCTTCATCTAAAATTGTAACTGCAATGTGATCTGCATCAATATAAAACTTCCAATACACTTACGTGGTTAAGGACAGGACGGATTCTAAATAGTCTGTACCCAGGGACGCCTGCCTTCTCCGCTTGCTTGTCTGCCGGCGGTTGAACTGGTCTGGCTGCTGGTACTGGTAGTGCAGCTGGTACATGTACTGGTACTGGTTGTGGTGGTGGTGGTAGTGGTGATAAAGCTGCTAGTGGTGCAGTTGCTGCTTGTTCAGCTGCAGCCAGACAAGGTTGTTTCTGAGGCTGTCTAGGAGGGATGAATTTGTTACCTATTTACAACATCAATCAAATCCTTTCAGACAGAAAGCTTGCCTACTTGACATACCTTGACTGCTCTCATGACAGCATTAAACCGCCGGCAAGACATTACAATTACAGATTGTAATCTATGCATCCAAGAAACCGTACGTCGGACAAGTTGTCTGTAATAGCTGGCAACCGGACAATTCCCATGCCCAAGAGGAGGCCAAAGATGGTCTCCAGCTCCTGTGGGTTGGTGTCATGCTGCCACTGGCAGTTCTGAAACTCAGCACGATATTGCCCCTTTGCGTTGGTATGTCAAGCGATATCCTGGAAGACAACTTCCGGAAATAAGACCTGGAACAGATCAATTGGTGATGGTTCCACCATACCTGCTGGAAGCTGGGGACATGGATTTCGTGATGGTTCAAAGTCACAATTCTGAAATAATTCAAATTCAGCGGTCAATGATGAAGCTACTAATTAGCATCAAGTTATATAGTAGCCCACTAACCTGACACTGCAGACCCTCATTTATATCACAGCAATCAGGATGGTGGAGACCAAGATTAATCAACTGTCTACAAAACAGAATTAACACTTAGCACTACCCTAATTAATTATTTAATGCACGAACTGTTCTTGTGCATCAAACAGCCTTCGTCTGCCCTTTGGCAAACGTAGATTAGAGAAGCAGAAGTCATGGCTTCAAATCCAACATACTGAAATACCCACATTATGCAAATTAACAGCAGATTTAGTGCTAGCATACTTCTTGTTCTGGTCTGGAGCATAAAAAGGAGCCTCACATGGTTTCTGTGCCCCTTCACGGGCACGTGGTTGAGCTCGCCTCACACACATAGAAACCGGAAGCTATTAAAATAACGAAACTACGGATGCGAAACAGGCCTGAAACTTGGCGCAGGGACGTTTCGGCTGCGTGCGAGCCCGCAGACCCATTATCGCCACCCTCCTCTTCCTCCGTTCCTGCCACACCCGATTCGTCGCTGCCAAGAAAAAATTCAAAATCAGACAAAACCAAAACGGTCGACGTACGCACAGCCTCATCTAAATTACGCCACCAGCTACGACAAAAATGTGTAGCAGATATAACACGACGAAGTTGCAGTGTATCTTTCTCTCTACAACGCGATATCAAGAAACTCGACGAGGCTGTTCGGTTGCGGTGCAATGGTTGACGTCACGCAAACCGGAAGTCGCATAACACGGTCGAAGAACGTTCTATCTCGCACGAAACTGAACAGAAGAAGCACTTGAAAACTTACTCAGTAGACTTGTTTTCTTCCTGGTCAAACTCTTCAGCCTCCACGACTGCAGCCTGTGCATCAATTTGACGTTGTTGTGCCTTGTCATTCCACTCAGAGTCTTTGTCGCGCTGGTCAGCACCAGCAGCGACTCCGAACTCTTTCTCTTCATCCCCATCAAAATGTACGTACTCCAAATCGAGCTTATCAGGAGCGGAGACAGGCCTACAAACTCGGTTTAAAGCGCGACGACCCTTCAATGTTCTTGTATGACGACAGGTGACAAAAATTCTGAGACTGCAAGAGAACCTTGTCTGTTATTGGTCAACGTTGCCCACGTATTTTGAACCCGTACAACAAAAATTACTTATAATGTAATAGTTAGATGTTGCAGCAGCAAAATCCCGTATATACCGGATGTCGATCGCGCGCTAGTCTAGCAGGCGCAAACTACAATAAGTAGACTTCTCGCTTGTCAGAAACGTGTTGCTAGAAGTTCACTAACGTGATGACTTCTTCGTCAACTGTTGAAATCGATGGCGTCATGGCGAAAATCAAGAGCGAAGCTATCAGACTTGCCTTGGAATGCGGCCACGCCCTAACACATGAAAATTAGATGGCTAGGTTATATCTAGCTAGCGCATGCTCCCATCTCAGTGAATCGTTTTCGCGAAATGAGACCAATCGCTGCAGTCTGTTTGACATATATTGTATGTGGACCCGTGGGTCCGTGTTTTCCACTCAGCCGTGACCGCTTGCTCTTCTAGTATTGCCATTCATTAGTCTACACGTATGCAATTAGGTCCTGTCCACCTCGGAGAGTCTCGCGTAGCCAGACCCCTTTCCGCCGCGGCCTCCCCGGCGAAATGAGGTCTGGTGTACGGCCTTTGATGTCGCTGTGTGCCGCGTAGCCAGAAATCGGCTATCTAAAGACCGGATTTTGTTTCTTAAACGCTTCACTAAAGACGAGACTGGTATGCACGCAATGCAATCCTATCTCAGCTTCTCTTGTTTCGTAGAGAACAACTCGAAGACTACAGCTAGAGTCGTTGCTGTTTGTGAAATCTGCTTTTTCGACAGCAGCGATTAAACGATTTGGTCTCTTCCTGGTTGCTACTGTATGTGTTCACCAAAACAATGCACAAAACACATGAAATGATTACCCAAACACAGAAAGACGACTCATCTTGTTTCGATGACGTCATGCAACTCCAAGCCCTTCCAGATATCGCTCACTCCGGACTGTATGCGGTCACTTTAGACGTCAAAAAACAGCAAACAGCACTGAGTACGTTCGCATTTAGTCTCCGTTGTGGCACGAACGCACAACGCTAGATCGTACGACGTCGATCATGGCTGCATGAAATCGAAGCCTGTCAACGTTGTAGTGTATTGATACTTTGTATTGCGCAGTGCACGTTACTTAGATAAAGCACGCTATTCATTGGGTTCTATAAAAGGACACACGCACCATAAATTAGACATTGGTGTTACACTCACTCGGCTGTCGTGTTGCTACCCGTGCCACCTTACATTTTGGTGACAGGAGTAAAAGTTGTGTTATATCTAAAGACTCTCCGCAAGCGTTTGATGGTTCGGGTAACTTGCTCTCATTTCTTGACCGTGTTTCCGTGTGGACATCTTTGAAAGAATATAATGGAAAGAAAAAAGCGTTGGCTCTTGCCTCGAGACTTGAAGGACCAGCGTTTGAAAACTATCGACGACTGACAGACGAAGAGAGGACAGACTACACAACAATTGAAGCTTCGCTAAAACGAGAGTTCATGTCCGGAGGAGCCGACCGAATGCAAGCGGTGAGAGAATTAAGACAGCGTAAATGGATGGAAGGTGAGGAACCGATTGAAGCGTTTGCTCATGAGATAGCTAGATTGTTTGACTTGGCTTATCCCGAGTCTAATGATGTGAAGACACTTGCACGAGACGCATTTCTAGAGGGTTTACCACGTACCTTTCAACTGTACGTAAAACTAGATGCGTCTAATATGACAAAATCGCTACGTGACCTTACAGATGTGGTCCACCACTTACATTTGGTGGGAATCGGGAAACAATCGCGCAGCTATCCATCACATCTACCGGTAAGTCATGTTTCAGAACCGGAAACGCAGTCATTGATGGAAGTCTGCAACATTCAGTCATTTCACGAGCCTAAAAATATCGCCCAATCAGTGAACAGCCGTCAACACCAGCCTTGGCAACCAGAAAGATATAACGTAGGCCGCGATCGTAGACGTAACCCCAGGAGACGTTTCTGTTATATTTGTGGGAGTCTTGAACACATTCGACCGAATTGTCCGCATATTCGAGATTGTCACCGTTGTCTAAAGCCAGGACACCTCGCCAGGAATTGTACAGCTCCCTGCCCAGCAACAAATCGTGTAGACCAGGCAAAGGAAGGGCGTGTTTCAAATCTTACAACCGCTAGACACGGACTCATTTTGGTAAGGGCTACAATTTACGATCGAAACTACGCGTTCTTAGTCGATACAGGAGCGGATATTAGCCTGCTACCGTACAGCGTCGTGGAGACCAATAATTTACCGTTACGACGTCGTATGGTCCGGCAACCAATAATGGTGGATGGATCCGCTCTTCGGTGTGAGGGCATGACGGATATGTTGACACTAACGATTGGTCCTAGTAACATTTCACAATCATTCTACGTAGTCAGAGGACTTGAATATGGTATCTTGGCGATGGACATACTGGCACATCTCAACGTGCAAATTGACGTTGCTACGAAAAGTCTGTATCTCCATGGTCAAAAGGTCTCCACATTCGAAACTGTCACGGCGGCTACTAGTTCGGTTTGTCTGATAAAAATTCGGTCAAGTCTACTCACTATACAGAGTGGTAATTTCACCAGGAGAAGAACGGACAATATGGGGAAGAATTCATTCAAACACTCCAACCACGTGGACGGGTGTAGTAGAGGTACTGCATGAATTAACTGAACGATCGGGTCTACTGGGATGTGCAACTGTAGCGGAAGGAGGTAAAGAGAAGAATGTTCCTGTTCGCGTCTTGAATGTCACGGAAGACCCAGTGACCGTTTATAAAGGCCAATCGTTGGCCGAGTTTACTGAAGCTATGATGAATGAAGGCAGAACACGTGACGATGCAACAAAAACCGGTAAGATAACGTACGACCCTATCGCAGAAACGACCCTTGGAGAGTCCATTTCCACAGAACAGAAAAATCGCCTTAAGAGGTTACTGCAAAGGTATAACAAAGTGTTCGCTTACCCAGGCAACGAGGGACAGGTAACTCACATTGAGCACACCATTCCTCTAACAACGGACAATCCGATTGCATGTAGACCTCGTCGCCTGCCAACGCAATGGAGACCCGGAGTTGAAGAAGAAGTACAGAAACTGCAAAGACGAGGCGTGATACGACCATCTGAATCGGGCTACGCAGCACCGGTGTGCCCAATAAAGAAAAAAGACGGTTCAATACGTCTCTGTGTAGATTACCGCGCCCTCAACTCCAAGACAAAGGATACGGCGATTCCAACTGGAAATTTAATAGAAGTTGTGGAATCGATGGCAGGAGCCCAATTTTTCAGCCACATTGATCTAGCGCACGGATACTACCAAGTGCCGATTGCTGAGAACGACAAAGAGAAGACGGCCTTTCGAGCCCCGTCGGGCCTTTACGAGTTCAATCGAATGCCATTCGGATTGAAAGGCGCCCCAGCGACGTTCTGTAGGATGATGGCTTCCGTGTTTGGGCACATGACCCCCCTACAACTCGTACTGTATATGGACGATCTTTGTGTTTTGTCGGTTTCGTTCGATGATCATCTTAAACAGTTAGAAGACACTTTTAAGACGCTGTTAAATTACGGCCTCCGAATTAATGCCAAGAAGTGTCAATTTGCAATGACTGAAATTATCTTCTGTGGTCTACGAGTGAGCAAAGATGGACTGGGCCCAGATGCAGAAAAAACAGCCACAATTGCGAAGATTCCCAAACCGGTAAACGTCAAAGAGGTTAGAATGTTTTTGGGTATGGTGGGCTGGTATCGACGGTTTATTCCGCGGTTTGCAGCTATCGCTAAACCAATGTATAACCTCTTGGAGGGTGACAAAGCCTTTAGATGGTCACACGAATGTGAAATCGCTTTCAGCACTCTGAAAGAGATGTTGATTTCTAATACAGTTCTGAGTCATCCACATCCAGATAGAACGTATGTTCTTACAACAGACGCTTCCATGGTCGGGATAGGAGCAGAATTAGCTCAGCAGACGCCAGAAGGAATAAGACCAGTTGCCTATTTCAGCAAGACACAGTCCAAATCAGAAAGGAAGTATTCCGTATATGACAAAGAATTTCTCGCCATTGTGATGGCTGTCCGTCATTTTCGCCATCAGCTCATAGGAACTAAGTTTTGTTTGAGAACTGACCATCGTCCACTGCAGTTTTTGGCCAATACCAAAGACCCCTGGGGTAAACGTGCTAGATGGATTATGGAATTGGAAGAATATTCATTTACTGTAGAATATATAACTAGTCGAGAAAATGTTGTGGCTGATGCTCTAAGTCGACTTGAACACGAGAAAACCCTGAACTTCGACGAATCCGAGAAAATAGGTCAGAACAATAACCCTCCCAACCCGATCGCCGCATTTCGACTTCCGGAAGCTGCAACGATAGTAGCCAGTATAAGAGACGACTGGTCTATGGAAGAATTTATGAAGGCACAACAGAGAGACCCACTGTTAACAGAAATCAGCGATATTGTGGGTAGGGACCAAATTGGCCCACGTGTTGATATGAAAAATCAATCAAAGGTGGTAAAGGTAACACTGAAGGAAAATTTGACTTGGTCCCCTGAATGTGTGCTCCAGAGGATCGCTCCGTCTGGACTGTTGCAAAATGTTGTACCGTCGACGTTAGTTGCAGAAATATTACGTCTTGCCCACGATGAACCCTTTTCAGGACACCAGGGAGTGAAGAAAACGCTTCAAAGAATCTTACAGCGGTTCTGGTGGCCTACAATCAGCGATGATGTTACACAATACACAAAATCATGCGACGTTTGCGCTAGAAGAATGTCGGCATTTCCAAAGGCACGAGCACCGTTAAAAGAGCGACAGCAGGCTACACAACCATTGCAGAATATTGAAATAGACATCAAGGGTCCATTGCCGAAAACTGATAACGGCGCTCAATATATATTCGTCATCCAAGACGCGTTCTCCCGATTTGCAGATATGCATGCGATCTCAAGACAAACGACGGAAGAGGTATGTGAGAAATTGCTTGAATGGATATGTAGATACGGGATCCCCACATGTATACATTCGGATCACGGCACCTGTTTTACGAGTCGAGCATTTGAAGAATTTTGTTCACGGTATGCCGTTAAACATACAATGTCGACTCCATACCACCCACAAGGGAATGGCTCGGTTGAACGCTTAAATCGCTCCTTGGGTGAAACGTTGTCTAAATTGGTCGCCTCGAATCAATTAGATTGGCAGAAACACCTTCCTGAAATACAGTTTTGCCATAATACCACATTTCATGAATCTATCGCCACCACACCTTACAAGGTCGTCTTCAAGGAAGATCCTAGAACAATAATTCATGCGGCCGCAGACGTGATTCATAGGCCACAATCTGCCGGAAGCAACGAAACCCCATTAGAAGTTGCGACGGATAGAGATTCTGGAATATCTAGGCTCTATAGCAGATTCAAGACAAACTCGGAACGAATGGCAGTACAGAGAAGAAAAACTTACAACAAGTCGAAGCTCGTATTCCACCAGTATTAACGTGGTGAGTTAGTATGGGTTAGGAATAGAACGGGAAGACGGAAAGTATCAAGATCTCTTTCATCGCGTTGGATAGGACCGTATGTTGTTGTTAGACCAATATCCGATGTTGTCTACGTCTTAAAATTGCCCCATGGCAGTAAAGAGATAACACTACACCACGATGCTCTGAAGCCATACGTACAACGTGAAGGACGATTTATGCCCGAAAATACATCGAGGAGTCCACGTTCCAGGAGCAGCCGACCAGTAAAACGCCCCACTTCGACAGAAAATCATGACAATACGGTCGGTTGCGAGAGTACTGACTCAGGAGAAGAGTCACCATCCGAAGCGAAGGGAGGTGCGGAAGACCAGCCTGGAATGCAACTAGAACAAGAGAGCCAACGCGCTTCACCTGCACCACCAGTTGTTCTAAGAAGATCTAAACGGATTCGCAAACTACCCAGACGATTGGACGATTACGTTATAGAACCAAACGATGGGGAGGATAGTGATGTAGTGTATTGATACTTTGTATTGCGCAGTGCACGTTACTTAGATAAAGCACGCTATTCATTGGGTTCTATAAAAGGACACACGCACCATAAATTAGACATTGGTGTTACACTCACTCGGCTGTCGTGTTGCTACCCGTGCCACCTTACAACGTCAACGTCCCCGCGGCCGCGTTTAATCGCTGCTGTAGACATGCAGATTTCACAAACAGCAACGACTCTAGCTGTAGTCTTCGAGTTGTTCTCTACGAAACAAGAGAAGCTGAGATAGGATTGCATTGCGTGCATACCAGTCTCGTCTTTAGTGAAGCGTTTAAGAAACAAAATCCGGTCTTTAGGTAGCCGATTTCTGGCTACGCGGCACACAGCGACATCAAAGGCCGTACACCAGACCCCATTTCGCCGAGGAGGCCGCGGCGGAAAGGGGTCTGGCTACGCGAGACTACAGCTCGGACAATTGGATCGCGATCAGTCCGATCCACATTGCGAGGTGGTTTCGATGGCGATCCGATCGCGATCGGTTGAATCTATCTAGAAATAGTGGGCGTTACCTTCACGTACTCTATTCGTCAGCAGCGTGTAGTCGGAACAGCTAACACTCCTCGCTCGTTTTTGTTCTCGCTCACCTTACGTCGTTGTATCAGTGCTTTCCACAAGCAAGGAAGCCACACGTACACATCGGTCATCAGTCACGTGATTTCAAACTGAGGTGGAGGTATCGTTTTCAAACTGCAGTCTGGACGCTCGCCATCCCGATCGGATTGCGATCCATTCTGGTCTAGCGTGGAGAGGCCTCTAATGTGAATGAAATGTGATCCCAACGGTGTAGTGTGAATGACACAGTATCCCTGATCGCTTGACGCACAACATCGTTCATTGCGCAGCTGTGCGATCTCATTTCCTGCACAGTATCATGCGTACTACTGCTGAACTCCTCTTCTTGTCGCTCTCATTTTTGTTCGCTTTCTTCACCTCTTTTGGACGATGCCAGTTTCCCAAACAGTGCATTACCAACGATGGCGGCTCGTTCGCAGTTATGGAAGAATGTTGCCCAGAAGCTGTACCTGGGAATAGTGCTACAAGATGCGGCGGTCAAGGTAACGCCTAGAGATTTGTCTGCATGTAATAGGCGCCTGTGCGGATGGTAAGAATGAGTGATACTGTACCCATTGTCTGCATGGGGACGCCGCACGTCTACCATGGCAAGACAGCTGAGCCCAGGACGTATATCATAAGAGCAAATTTCACGGTCAAACATGTTCTGGTACGTGGTTTCTACTGACCTACAGACAAATCTCGCAGAGTCTAATATCAATTATCGGAGACTTCCCACTAACAAACACTGGCGTACGGAAACCAGACGAAGATTTCTTGTATCTAAGGCATGAATGTAGAGAGTAGTCACACGGTAACACGATGTGCTAGATTCAGCTTGATCACTTGGCGTATTGCTGTTCACGGTGACAAAATTGAACTTCCGCTGCTTTTCCCGTATATCGGATACGCCCATCAAATATCGGATAGTTGCAGGTTTTTGCTTTCGACGGTACCACAGTTCACTGTCTGCACTTTGAAATAATAGGTACATGTCTCTTCTACTCGCAGTGACAACAACAGATCGGCAGCTTTGCATGTTGCTCTTCAGGAAGCTGAAGAAGAGGGGCGGGTCTTGTTCTCTAACATCGAACCCCCGAGTGTGCTTGATGCGAGTGTAAATAGGCGAGAACCGCGATGAACTGTGTTAATACTGACTGCCTTATAATACTGACAATACGGTTGCCTTCAAATTGCCTATTTGCCATAGCTTCACTTTGTACTTCCTTGATGTCTATTGTTTTAAAATTCTTACTTCATGTTGAAAGTATGTTAGGGCGTGGTTACGATCTATCACATGACTTTCGTTATTATCTAACTTTGTGCAAATTTATTCAACCTGCCAATATTGATTTCATACTAATCATTCCTTTCTAATTTTCACAGCCATCATACTAGATAGCTAAGGCGTCACTCATTTACTGAAAACCCCCAATTCCTCCTATGAGTAAAGCACAACCACTGAACTAAATTGGCAAGAAATTAGAAGTATAGTGCAAGTGAAAGCAGATAGTACTCTTGAGTCTGTTATTGGTTGGTACCTCTATAGTCATGTATGAACTAACTGCTAGTCTTACACGCACCTATGCACGCAATCACACACTATACAATGGTTTGCTTTGAGCTTTGCAATTACATGCACATAACTTTTTACAATACCAAGAAGTATTGAAAAAATGGTTAAATTCTGCGTGAAAACATCTATTTCAATTTGATTTAGGCAGAGGAGTCTGCGTCGCCTTGAACACGAACGACTATCATCAGCAGTTCAATAGATCCAGCTACTCAGCTTGTATACAAAACGGTATGACGCCATCTTATTGTTTTCTAAATTAAAATGAGCTTCTAATCTACTAGTCGCTCACAAAGTTAAAATCTTATGCAAGATCGACGCTGTCCTAACATCGTGTCCTCATTTTTAAATTTATTTTTGTGTCATTTTTAGACCCACGAATAGGATGGCCCTACTCATTTGGTGTGAGAAGATACTGCAAGTGCGAAAAGAACTGGGATGGTCCCGGATGTAGAGAGTGCGCTGAAGGATACATAAAGGACACAGACAATAGCTGTGTTGTCCGGACGGGATCCCAAATGCTTATTCGTAAAAACGCATTAAAAATGAATGACGAAGAATGGGCTACATTTTGGAGGGTGATCAACGAGTCCAAAGTTACATCCAGCGATTACTTGGTGTATACGGGAAATGGAACCACAACAACAGACGGGAATCCTCGCCTTGTCGGTAACTTCAGTTTTGTTGACAACGTGACCGTTTACAATGTTTTTGTCTGGTTGCATTACTATGCAACAAAAGGAAATTATGGCAGTCCGCCAGTACCAAAGCAATGCGATTTTGCGCATGAGCAGTCAGGGTTTCTTACTTGGCATCGCGCCTGGTTACTTTTTGTTGAAAGAGAATTGCGAAAATTGAGTTCTACGCCAGACAATTTTACAATTCCTTACTGGGACTGGACAGACCCGAGCTCATTAGTTCCACTGTTTAATAACAATAAGCGATCACGAATGGGCATAAGTTATTTCTACGACGGTGTCGACGCAATGCCTAAAGTAATAGAGTACACGAGTAATGAAGCGGCCAATTTTGAATCAGACGAATGGCAAACGGTTTGCGTCAGTGGCAGAAACGAAGGACCGAATATCGAGTCCGTGTGCGACCCCTCTAACCCGGATAAGGACCATGTGAAACGATGTCTTGGATGTATTGTGGGAGCTTTGGATAACAGAGAGCTACCAACTGCGGACGAACTAGCAAAGATGCTAAACAGCGCGCCCTCCTTTGATGCACCGCCATGGAACAAGGAGCCCAATGGTGTCCAGAGCTTTCGAAACTCACTAGAAGGCTGGGTTCACATATCTACAATCGATCAACCAGGAAATCCAACTTATCACGAGTTTCACAACAGGGTTCATATTTACATGGGTGGAATTATGGCTGACGTTTCGCCAGCTCCTAATGATCCAATTTTCTTGCTCCATCATGCTAACATCGACCGTCTCTTTGAAGTATGGTTGAGAAAAGAAGACCGAGGAGAGTACGTGCCGAATAGTAATCAAGCCGTTCATCCGGGACATGCCAAGAATGATTGGATAATACCAATTGTTCCCTTTGTAACGCACGGAGACATATACAAGACCGCACCGGTTCTTGGATATGAATACGACAATATCGAGTTCCCACATGAACCCACTATGGCTACTAAAGCTAGTGCAGATACTGAAGCTACACAAGGGACTGGAGCAGCTGTACACAGTACGTAAACTTTAGTTGAAATTGAAACTACAATTTTGTAATATTGATTTTTTTGGTTGCAGTGGCTGTTCCCGCTTTGACACAAACCTTTATGGTTGCTGCTGCTGTTCTTGTTGGCTTAATGTGTCACTATTTTACTTGAAATGTTGGATGACAGCTGACTAATGCATGCTAGATTACTGAAGCTGCTGGTTAAGTTTGTAGAGCATCGCGGTTGGAAATGCTGATTTGCCGTAATAGTCATGCATGCAGTACTGTGTTACTAGGCTAATAGCAGTTTGTCCCTCTGAATGTTGCTGTTTGCAATTATGCAAATATTTGAATACAAATCATTGCATCTCATATTGACCAAGTCCAGGAATTACGTTGATCACAGTTGCCTTTAACTAGCCATATAACTTCCCATGATCATCCGCTGCTTTTACATTTTCTTCATGTGTGATCTTTCCCACATTGAGTCACCCAAACAGCCCTTATGCATCTCAAACAGAACGTGTTGAGGCGTAGACTACCCGTCCTTATAGCCAGTTTTCTGATCCATACAACAACGTCGGTATAACCAAGTTTCACAACATTCTGACCCTCGCCTGTTTGCTGAAGCTTCTGTTAGTAAAACACCTTTTTAACAAGCTCTGCGTAAACGCAGGTAGAATACTCAAAAGTTTGAAAGACATCTTCTAGACAATCTCCTTGTGAATCAATCAAGCTATACCTACACACTTCAATGAACCTCTCAACAGAGTCGGAACATCTCAGTTGTTTGTGATTTATAACTATTCAAACTAGCAGAAGTCTCAAAGGCATCTGCAATTCTCTGCAACTCTGACTGACACGGCACACCAAACTAAGTCATCTGCATATCAAGAAAACTTGATCTTTTCACTACTACTCCTATATACTCTTATCTCTATAACAAAGATATACTAACACATTAATTGACATTACTTTTAGGTGAACTCTATCTAATGCTCTGTAAAACAAATCTAAGTTAAATATTTAATTTATTGATCATATTATAAATGGTTACCGTTCTTGTACTAAAAATTACTAATCAATAGAAACAATTCTATTACATATAGAAACTATGGTATGCAATAATTTAGTAAACGTTGACAATGTTGATTTCACTCTAACGTCATTCGCTCTTCTTATCTTGGTTCACTGAAATGAAGAATTCTACTTCATGCTCCATTCCTTTACGAAATATTTCAAAGGCTTTCCCATGATCCAATCTTTACAAAACAACAATAACAAAACACGTTAATACAGATAGTGAAAATTAACACATAGACACAAACAAACATGAATACAAAAACACACAATAAAATGTTAATACCCATATACAAATAACAGTTTCATATCCAACGAACGGGTCATATCTACATGAAAGCATACAGCTCAATCGTTGCAACGGTGTGGTAGAGGCGCATGAGCAATTATTGTCCATACAGTACATAGATACATTCACTTTTCTGTTCTAT
Organism: Corticium candelabrum; assembly: GCF_963422355.1. Classification (NCBI taxonomy): domain Eukaryota; kingdom Metazoa; phylum Porifera; class Homoscleromorpha; order Homosclerophorida; family Plakinidae; genus Corticium; species Corticium candelabrum. The sequence continues at coordinate 2,680,432 of NC_085101.1, read as the reverse complement.
AAAAAGGATCCATTAGACGCAGTTCCAAACTATCTTGAATACAAAACAATATCATACCGCACACACACACAAACACACAGATACACAGACAGAAACACTGACAGACAGACAGACAGACAGACCGACAGACAGACAGACATAGACACAAAGACACACAAATGTACAAATGGACAAATTTCAAGGCCTCCACGTCATTCGTGAATGACGTCAACCTTACGATTAGTTGCGGAGATAGCTCCCCCTGCCTCTAGAGACAGGGAATCCATGCGCTGACACACAGACACACACACAGAAACAAAGACACACAGACACAGACACAGACACAGACACAGACACAAACACACACACAGACACACACACACACACACACACACACACACACACACACACACACACACACACACACACACACATACAAACACACACACACACACACACATACAAACACACACACACACACACACACACACACACACACACACACACACACACACACACACACACACACACACACACACACCATCAATCCATTTGCTGCGTCTGCCCCACGATTACAATAAGGGTACAGGAGAGGCAGGCCAAAAGCATCAAGTCTACACTGCTCAAGGTATGTCTTGACAAAACCCGGGTGATTATAAAGATCTTGTTGTTTGAAAGTCTGATGACAAATTGATATGGAATATTTGAAGTGATTCAACAAACACATACAAACACACACACACACACCACACATACAAACACACACACACACACACACACACACACACACACACACACACACACACACACACACACACACACACACACACACACACACACACACACACACACACACACACACACACACACACACACACACACACACACAACACACACACACACAACACACACGCACACACAAGCACACACTCACACACACACACACACAGTATCTTCCAAATCCTTGATTACTGTGCGACCAAATATACTTAATTCACATACGCTGCTACGCCTGCTGAAACCTAGGCTCGATAGTCCAGCCGGTCATCTCCTCTCCCCCCCAGGCAGAGAAAGACCAGTTAATTAATACATCTTTTTAAAACGTGGAAAATTTTCTTACAAAAATGCAAGAGTTTGTAAAGTTTTTACACAAAACCCAGTCATCAGGGTCATATTTCTCACATGTACATCCGCAGTACATCACATAGAGGGGGATAGATTGTGCTTAGCAAGCGCGATAGAGTGTATGTGAAAATCGAGAGACTTTTGATTTGTTTGGACATGTGCTCTTTGAATCGACAAAAGCTCACGCACGCACACAACACGCCTGCACGAACAAAGGCACAACACAAACACTCAGGCACATTTACAAAACACGAACTTAGATGCGTGTGTATCCACAAATGAACTCCATCTGTTGTTGGCATTATCATTTTGCTGCCGAATCCAAAACGAGTAACTGTTGGTAGCACTCACGTACGGCAACAACTTCTCTCCCAGCCAATTCCATAGTCTGTTACAGGGCAGCAATGCAATAATCGCATCATAAGGTGGCAGAGTTATAAAAGCCTTTTCCATAAAATTCTTGTACGCTGTGGCGGCGCTGTTCAAGACAACATTTGACGGATCAGTAACGTGCCACTGCGTAAGCATATTGGTAGCCTCATCTGACCATAACTAAAAAAGGATAAACGCAAATCTATGGTATTACTAGTACTATAATACAATAATCAATATCATATGTACATAATTTCTAATTTTTAATATATGTGTGTGTGTGTGTGTGTGTGTGTGTGTGTGTGTGTGTGTGTGTGTGTGTGTGTGTGTGTGTGTGTGTGTATAATTACTATTTGTTACAAGTCTCAGGAGGCACTAACCGTACCATCTATACTACATCTGGATAGTATCACATAGATACAATTATATAATATATGTCTATAACATATATCTCGACATCAATTGACACGACAAAAGATATGCTAAAAGAACACGCTGGAAGGCCAATAAAGCACTGTCTCAACAGTCCAAGCTAATATATGTAAAATCATATTGGCATTATATAACTTTAATGTAACAGATAGCTGTTCATGCAGGTTAGTGGTAGCATTGCTCATTGCTATATTTCCTTGATAGGCAAGTCTCTTAGTAATGATGACCAGCAAGCTATGGCTGGTCCACAATCCAAAAGTCTCAACTAGTGGGTGGAATGTGGCATCAGCAGATTTCAAAAAATCATCGTGACAGCTGTCTTTTTCAACCTCACCTGCTACTGTTGCTGCATAAGAATAGTGTTTAGCTTTGATGATGTACTGTGGTTCAAAAAATATATAGCGGCTATTAGCCACAGTCTCGCATCTGTAGTCGCAATTTGCAATGCAATACAGCAAACAGTAATTTTAATCGATTTGGTTAATACAAGAAGTAAATAGAATCCAACAACTATCTTTGAATATAGAAATTGATACACCTAAAAAAATATTGACTGCAACTGGCATTAATTAAATAATACACTTCAGAGAAACTATCAAAATATAACAATTCAACAATTGATACATTTAGAATGTAATCAATGGATGGTACTGTAATTGATGTTTATGCATATTGTACCTTTAACTCTGCGGACGCAAACATCTCCAAATCTTCCAAATTATTCTGTTTACAGACAGTAATGAGAGATGACAACAAAGAAACCCCTGTTGACATAAACAGAATCAAGTTATGTATTCATGTAACAAAAATAATCATCTACCACTGTGTACATAAACTGCGTCTTGAGTTGCATAGTCTTTGTAAACCGTAGGATCAAGTGTGCCTGTTTTAATTCCTTGTATGAATTCTGTGTTTAGTGCTCGATTAGCCAAATCCAGGCAACTGTTGAAAAGATCGTCAGCAAAGGATATGCCACTGCGGTCGGTCCCGTCTTCCATAACACTTGAAGTGAAGTCAATGCAGGTGTTCTTCACTGCACAATCCGTATCTGCATTCATCATTCCTAGATGTCAATGTCAATCCTACATGAACGAACAGTTCATATGCATACATATATGTATATAGACACATCCTATGTCAACCCTCTCCCTTCATCTGTAGTGCCATTTCATCTAATGCCTTCCCTCCTACCCTCCGTCCTCTCCTTCCTGCCTCCCTTCATTCGCTCTACTCCAGTGCCCTCATCGTCTCCCTCCACATCTTTCCTCCTCATCTGAACCACCAATCCCTCCAATCTCTATCCTTCTCATCCTGTCCTAATTTCGGCCTATAAACTCCCTCCACCCGTCCCCTACCTTTATTCTTATTCCTTGCAATCTTCCTCCCTTCCTCCCTTCCTCCCTATAGCTAATTGTAGTACATATTTTGCAGAGTCTAGTGACCAACATGGCAAAGTTCACCGCCATCTTGACAAACGACCTCAAATACGTCGTATACAAAGAGAATTTACTACAAACGGTTTGTTCTAGGCTTTTGCATATATATATATATATATATATACATAGTCATACATCAACTAAATGATGCTCTCCAATATCGGACACTGGCGTATGGAAACCAGAATAAGATTTCTTTTATCTAAGGCATGAATGTAGAGAGTAGTCACACGGTAACACGACATGCTACATTCAGCTTGATCACTTGGCTAATTGCTGTTCACAGTGACAAAATAACACTTCCGCTGCTTTTCCCCACTATCGAACCATCGCTGGGTTTTTTCTTTCGACGGTACAGTTTACGGTCTGCATCTTCGAATAACAGGGGTATGTCTCTTCTACTGGCAGTGATAATAACAGATGGGCAGTTTGCACGTTGCTCCTCAGAAATCTGAGGAAGAGTGGCGGGCTCGTTCTCTACTAGAGAACACCTACGTTGCTTGATGCGAGTACAAATAGGCAAGAAATGCGATAAATTGTGTTAACACTGACCGCAGACGTTTTGTAAATGCCCTACATGTATGAAGAGCCTTTGACTCGTCTCTGTATTGAAAGAATTAGCTAGATGGCCGTACGTAAACAAATTATTTAAATGATCGAATGAATGAAAACGTCTAGAGCCCTCCCTTATCTAGCTTGACCCGAACATTGCCATCGTTCGCGAACAAATAAATCTAGAGACGGCGGTAGCTGATGAGCTTGATCAGGCAGTGTAAGGCTTCGCTTAGCCAGACCCTACAGCCGCGTCATATACACCTAGAACACAGCTTTTTCTATGGTAGTTGTCTATTCCGCGTCTACGTTGAGCATACATGCATCATAAGAGTCATTTTAAGATCTAATTTTCTCTCCAAATACTTATTTTTGGATAGGTAGGGAGGTGAGTCAAGACTTTCCGTTTTCTGTGGGCATTTAGTAGACGTATGCTATCAGCATTAACCCAATACTCCATGGTTCTAGCCTATATTGCACTCGCATCAAGCAAATCTGTTGTCCAATATTAGAGAACAAGACTCGCCCCTCTTCTTCTAGCCTCGCAGTGTGGCTCGCAGACACGGATGCGCTGGTGATCCACACTGCGTCGGAGGCGAGGCTACTCTTCTACAGCTTCCTGAAGAGCAACGTGCAAAACTGCCGATCTGTTGTTATAGTATAGGATCTATTATGTCAAAGTGCAGACAGTGAGCTGTTCTACTGTCGAAAGCCAAAACAGGTCACTGTCCGATGTTTGATTGGCGTGTTCCCTAGATGGGAAAAGGAGCGGAAGTTCTATTTCATCACAGAGAACAGCAATACAAGAAATAATCGTCTGGTTTCCGTAAGCCAGTGTTCGATGTATGACTCTACACTCTACAGTACTAGCAGTTGACTCGATCGAGATCAGATCACTCACTTGCTCAGCTCACCTCAGCTGTGTATTCCTGATCCACCAATCCGGCTTTTAGATGAACTGCAACTTCAAGATTGAAGTGTGTCTTCTAGACGAGATCAGTTTATATGTGATATTTCTGTGTACCCACGCCTTTATGTATCTGAATTTCCAATGCCTAGACATAACAGAACTGTGATAATTCTAGACCTGCCCCTCTCGCTTGCTCTACGTTTCCCAAATATTTCTAGAGGAAGTCATTGCACGGAAGGTCAAACCACATTCATGTAATCAAATAAATAACGGCTCACTACGAAGTTCGACGGAAGGTCAAACCGCATGCATGCAATTAGCTAAATAGATATCGGTGTACACTGGCTCACGGCGAATCACATGCATCAGATTCGCGGCGAGATTTTGTAATGGATATCGAGTTCTACTGAATTTTCTTTGTAGACATATCTGTGTCAATAATTCTAGACCTGGCTTTAACGCATGCTTCTACGTTTCCACAAATATTCCTTGCAGAAATTATTCCACGGCAGGTGAAGCCGCATTAGGTATGCAAAGCGTAAGAATGTGCATAGATGAAATATAGTCTGCGGCGTATAAATAACATTTACTTGAGTTTACATTTGACTGCGTGTATTTTGAGTTTCAATAACAAGGACAAACCTTAAAAGTTTAATAGACGATCGAAGCCAAAGTTTCAATAACAAGGACAAACCTTAAAAGTTTAATAGACGATCGAAGCCAAAGTGCCAGACTAGATTTATTGGACAAATAGACAAACAGAAAATTAATGCAAACAGACATGTCGAGGGTTTGTTCGCGAAGATCAGGCCGACGAGTAAGTCTCAAAGCTCTCTATAGCCAATTCACCCCGATTTGACTACCGGCTTTGTTGCCATTTGCTAATTTTTTTCTTCATTATGATATATAAATTTGCAGTTAGTTGTGCCAGATTGATTGATCTGTGGTGTGAACCCCGCATGCAGAAAATTCCGTTGAGTGAGAAGCAAGAGTAAACTTTGAGAGAGAGAGAGAGAGAGAGAGAGAGAGAGAGAGAGAGAGAGAGAGAGAGAGAGAGTGAGAGAGAGAGAGAGAGAGTGAGAGAGAGAGAGAGAGAATGGTCACAGAAAATAGTGTCTGAAATTACTGGCACGTACCAAGCAATTATGTAGAAGTGGTAAGGCCTACAGTGCGGTAACAATCATGGCCTGGTCAATGATTAGAACACACTAGAGTACATGGCTAGTTGTCTGGCCAATAATTAATTAACATATATTTTCGAAAATAAGTTTGTGACTATCTGAATGTGGTCGACAATTGCAAAAATTACATTTAGTTTACATGTATCTGGTTAATAACGTAAGTTGTTTGCACTATAGGTACATTACATTACTTATCTGAAACGGAAATAGATGGAAGCAGACCTCTGGTAAAAGTTCTCCCTAGAAAAGTGGTCAGACCATCTACGGCTTTGAATCAATAGTTCGTGAATGTGATTAACCTTTCTAACGAGTGAAGATCGGGCAATGCAGCTAGTTTACTAAATAGACTCCAAGTACATGTTTCACTCTATATACACATGCCAAACCACTCAGACAATTTCAACAACACAACGCCGTTAGAAAGTAAAACGAAAAAACCAAAACTCTCCACTGGTCCTTCGAAACTAGCAATTTACAAGCAATTGACACATTTTATGCTGAAAGTCAAACTCACCAGATTTATACATGCAAGGGATTTGAGAGTGAATGCTTATATCAATTATCTTCATATAGTGTATGTTCTCATCCGCGTCAGTGGCCAATACTTCCGAGTGCTAGCTTGATCATTCTAAAGAAAAGACCGCAGGCTTTTACGTTGTCATTTCTTAGTACCTCGTGTTAGCTTTTAGCAACGTCTATACGAGAAGAGAAGCATGTCAGGACACCTCGTTTGTGCCTTTCTGTTTTCAACCAGTATAGAGAGACGCGCTGTAAACATCAGATCCTGTAGCAGGAAATCCGTTCTGGCAGAAAATCTGTTCCTTCCGAGACGGATTTCCTAGGAAATTTGTCTCGTACTGGCCATGTAAGCCGTGAATTCTGCTTGAAAGTGTGACGGAAAAATTGGACTGCCGACACTATTTTATTCAAGATAGGAACAACGCATTTACATTCTGCGTGCATTCTCGATATATCGGTAGCATGCAGTCGTCCGTAAACGTAAGTTCGTTCACAGTGGGCGGAGACTAATGTATAGCGGGCCGTCGTGTGGGCGTTGCACATAACCTAGACTCCTAGCTAGGCAATACGTATTTGTTGAAACCCTAGCTGTCATGGAAGTAAATATACAAACTTCCTAGTAGTTTAGATTACGTATATAGGCCTGGCATAGGTAGTCGTCGTTTTGTGATCGTGAGCAAGACAATTGAAATGTACAGTCTAGGTATGCACTCATTTCCGTTGTAACGACAGTGGTATGGTATTTACTGACATAGAAATTGATATCAGCAAACATTGACTATCAACAGTGTTAGATGCAGCACAGTGTAGTAAAGGATTGATCATACTGTAGTACGGGACGTGTGAATAGTTGACGGTAGGTGGCATTCAACTCCTGAAGGTGTTTCTTGGTTGTCAAGTACACACACTCCCTAGCTACAATACAAAACGATGGGGCGACGGAAGTTCATGAATCGATTTATTCGCAGTTTGGTCACTTGCACGAATCGTTCTTAGACTCATCTATAGTCGGACATGAAAACGATTTTTTAAGGTAGGTCCTATCATGAAACGTGGTCGTGGGGAAGACAAATTTGAGATTTGTACACAAACAAAGACAAAAAGACAGACAGACAGACAGACAGACAGACAGACAGACAGACAGACAGACAGACAGACAGACAGACAGAAAGACAGACAGACAGACAGACAGACAGACAGTCAGACAGACAGACAGACAGACAGTCAGACAGACAGACAGACAGACAGACAGACAGACAGACAGACAGAAAGACACACACACACACACACACACACACACACACACACACACACACACACACACACACACACACACACACACACACACACACACATAGACAGACAGACACACAGACAGACATACATACATACAGACAGACAGACACACAGACAGACAGACAGACAGACAGACAGACAGACAGACAGACACACAGACACACAGACACACAGACACACACAGACACAGACACACACACACACACACACACACACACACACACACACAGACACACACACACACACACACACACACACACACACACACACACACACACACACACACACACAGACACAGACACACACACACACACACACACACACACACACACACACACACACACACACACACACACACACAGAAACACACACACACACACACACACACACACACACACACACACACACACACACACACACACACACACACACACACACCAAAAGCTCAATGGAGAGCCATATTAGACCACACCCAGTTCTGTTGTGCGACCCGGATTAGAAGCCTCGCTACGCTCGGCAGTTAAACAGGAAGGTGGATAGGATACAGTTTGCAAACAGTGTTATTGTCTATGTCACTAAGATATGCATATCCCTGCAACGTGTATGTCATTCCTACTATTGATGCTGTCTGTAGGGTACTTCCTAAGGTCCTTGCTAACAGTCCTCCTCAAGCACAAGAATTCCATCATAAAATTGTCAGTTACATGTCCTGCTGCACCAATCACCATTACAAAGATACAATCAGAATATTTACAGCAGTCTTCAGATCATGGTTTCAATTGCTAAACCTGTATAGTCGTTGCCCACACTTACTTATCATTTCTTCGTTATCATCATCATTTTGACGCCAAATTTAATTATTTATTTATTTTATTTATTTGTTTATTTATTTTATTTCTAACAACATTGCTAATAGTTAATAGAGCCTCTGAGGCAAACTATACTACAGCAGTTTCTGATTGAGCGGTGTACACAAGACGAGAGAAGATTCTTGTACTTAATCGTATTCAATTCATATATTAGTTGAACAAATGAAAGATACACCTATGTTTATATGCAGTTTCTACGAAAATCTCACATATTTACCTGTTTACCGGCCTGTACAGTACAGCAATTCCTAACATAGTTTATAACTAAGTGAATGGACTGAGTCTGACATTGTAGGGAAAACTTTGGAGCTCTGCTCTCCTCATTGTCACAATCTCAACAGTCACAGCAACTTTTGAACATTGGTCAGGATCTGAAACGCTATACGCTACAGCTATAGAACCTGTAAGTAAACAACACGTTAAAATAAATTACGTTAAAAAGCAAGATTGGGATTTTGCTCCATAATGTGACGGTCAAACAAGGTCAACAACGAACAGGGAAGGCAATCAGCTCCTACAGATAGCTAATGATGGAAGGAATCCCATGCAAGCAGTTACACCTTAAACACCATTTCCTTCCACAGCTTTCTGTTTGCCGCTGCGACAGGGTACGGACCGACGCAGTACAGACCGATGGCTATTTAGAGAACGTGAGAAACTCAATCTGCAAGCAGACGTCTGTACACGCATGTGCAATTTTTACTTGTACTTAGCTAACTGTGGACGAAGGCGTCACATGGCAAATTTCAATCAGACACAGCAGTAACACGAAGATCAGTTTATTCGGTTTAAATTTGACTCTCTATCCCAGCAACAAGGCGTTGCGTCCGCTAGAACTCTACATGTTCTCTTGGTATCTCCTAATCTACAGACTATACACCTACAAAATAATGACAGTCAATTGCAGTACTTGGTAGATGTAATGTTTGCTTACTGCATTCCAGAACAAGTTGATATCATCCAGGCCGGATATGGTATGCCAGCGGGTTACACTGTAAACGTGGAAATTTTGGCGTGTTTAAATTTTCGCGTTTTTTCATCAGAGACTATTTCGTGGATTAAAATTTTCGCGGTTTCACGCATGTCACGTGGTTCTATGCATCACGTGGTCCACCTATGGCGCTGCTGAATTGGCTACGTAAAGCGGGGGATGTAGAGAGAAGACCGTGTCTTCCGCAACCCACTGACGTTCCCGGTCTACCTTCTACGACAGTGAAGGCTGCAAATGATTGTGTGTCGCTTCAAGAAGGTTCCCTACGAGGGCTGACCTCAAGCAAAAAGAGAGAGTGAGTACTGCGTGTACAGTGCCGCGGAACGATTGAGCATAGCTCGTTATGCAAGCGATCATGGAGTTGCACGAGCAGCCAGACACTTCAGTAGTGTACTGATCCATCGAGTGAACGAAAGTACGGTTCGTTCGATACAGAAAAAATACCTCCAGAAGGGTAAGCAACAATCAGGTGAAGTCGCACTTGTCTCTCTTCCAAGACAGAAACGTGGACGTCCATTGTTGATTGGTGATACATTGGATCACATGATACGGAATTACATTTTGAAACTTCGAGAAGCAGGCGGTGTGGTCAGTGTACCCATAGTGATAGCTGCTGCTCGTGGGATCATCGCCCAAGAAAGAAAGGACATGCTGAGTGAGTTTCGAGGTTCTTTTATTCCAACTAAGAACTGGGCTCGTTGTATGCTAGACAGGATGGGGTTTATCAAACGGAAGGGAACCAAGGCTGCCAAAAAGAAATCTGGTAACTTTCCTGAGATAGAACAAAATTTTGTTTTTAAGTTTCTAGATGTAGTGAGTAAGCATCAAATCCAAGCAGATATGGTTGTGAACTGGGACCAAACTGGAATTCGCATGGTCCCTTCTGGTAACTGGACTATGGAAAAGAAAGGGTCCTGTCAGGTTGCAATTGCAGGTATGGATGATAAACGAAAAATTACGGTATTGCTTGCTGTCAACATGTTAGGTGAAACCCTACCCAGTCAAGTGATTTATCAAGGTACCACTGATCGTTGTCATGCCAGATATGACTTTCCTGATTCTTGGAACATAACTCATACTGCTTTCCATTGGTCAACAGAAAGCACCATTTTAGAATACCTAGAGAAAGTGGTCGACCCATTCTTTGTCCTGAAAAGACAGGAATTAGGACTGCCAGAGAAGCACCATGGCTTGTTGATTGTTGATGTTTCTAAAGCCCATCGAACAGACGCTGTACGAAAATTCCTAGATGCAAGGTACATTTCTGTGTTGTATGTGCCAGCGTGCTACACAGACAACTTACAGCCATTGGATTTGACCGTCAATAAGTCATTTAAAGAAGACTTACGGCAGTAATTTCAAAACTGGTATGGCGATTAGGTCAGACAATAGCCAGGCCGGGTTACTTCTATGTGCGACATTACTGTAGACCTCAGATTGTCATCTATTAAGAATTTGCATGCTGGCTGAATTGTACACGCTTATAAGGCAATATCTGAGCGCCCTAGGCTCATCAGAAGTGGGCTTTCCCAGACTGTTCTATGCATGCCCTTGCCACTTCCTTGTATTGCTTCAGCAAAACACTCAGTGTCTGTTACTACTCCTTCGCAGTCCAAGAAAGTAAAGTCCTATGACCAGTGTACAGATGACCTTTGCAATGATGCCTCTGTTGCATTGATTGTAGAATACTTCAAGTCAGTTATTTCTTATGTATTACCATCACAATTCTGCCAGTCAAGGTTGAATGGACGAAATGGCAGCAATGCTTGCACGGTTATATCTATTTGTGTAGCTACCCTCATTATGCTAGATTGTGTGCAAGTACCCGATAGTGGTACTGTAGAACCATCACAACAGACCATCAGAGCTTTCGTTGCATGTATTGAAGAAGGCAACAAACGTTATTATAGTACTGGGTGCAGAGGCTTTTTGTCCGTTTACGGTGCGATGGAGAGTGCCTGTTCGGATATGAACGTGACAATTGCCAGAGGAGGAGATTTTGGCGTGTGGGATTACGACCAGTTCAAACAAGATCTTCTGACTATCAGAGACACAGCTGTTGGAGCAGGCACAGTTAATACTGGTGTACCTGTAATGCCAAGTCACTTTTCAGTCGCAATTGCATTAGATCCTCGCAATATGTGTCTTGCTGTGTTTGACAGTCACTCTCATCATGGCAGTGGTATGAAGCTTGGTGCCTCCATAGCTGTAGCTTCATTAGATGACGTTGGTATTCTGCATATGGTAAAGTTTCTTGATTTTGCTCTCAATGGATATGGCTTAGCAAATGGAACTATGAAGGGTGCAGACATTATCATATCAGTAGTTTGATTAGAGTACTAACAGCAGTGCAGTTTGATTCAATTGTGTTGTGTTACTAGCTAGTACAGTAGTACTTCTACAGTATACAGTACTATCAGTATAAAGTTTGATACTAGTGAACAGTATCCCTTATACGGGACTTTTCACGGGGATGTCACGTGAGGAATGGGCCACGTCTTCATAAATTTTCGCGTCGTGTTTATTTTCGCGGAAAAAACTTCAAACGCGAAAATAGCGAAAAATTTCATCACGCGAAAATTTCCACGTTTACAGTATTCGGGTGCATTGGCGACGTTGCTAGGTAGTCATTGAAAGCGCTGAGCCTGGTATTTCTTGTTGGCACATCGGCCAGCAACTAGCTCTTCGAACAACTTGAGGATGAAATCTTTATGACTGATCTGGAAGTGCCTGGATATTAATATCAACTAAACAACCCATATAAGCAAACTCACCTTGTCTGAACAGCTTCGATACAAGATGTACGAGTTGGTATTGGTGGTCTCGAAGAAGTTGAAAAGAAAAACTATAGGCCAACAGTAGACCCTCCTCAAGACCGCATAGAAGCTGTTCATCTAGTCGGAAGAGGTCGACACCTCCCATGAGCTTGTTGTAGTCTGGAATTCCCGGACGTGCTGGCACATCCCTTGCTGCCCCTGAAAAGAGATCACGTCAACATTCTCCATCATCAACATAAATTGAAGTCCTAAACCTCAGGCGGCCTTGCTTCTGCGTTGAACTAAGACACCAGCAAACGTGCCCGGGTGTACTGTGGTAAGCAAGGCACAATCCACACTATCTGTCCAAACTACAAAGGAGCAGTGTCCATCCCTGGTCCTCCTCCAGGCGCCTCTATGCTCCCTCGAAAGCAATTTGCCATTCAGCTGGGGTGGAAAACCGCGTCTCAATCAACGTACCGTGCCAGCTGAATTTATACATGTAGGTCTCTGAGCTTTTCAAACAGATGTTCTAAAGAGCAAAAACATTGGTGGAAATCTCTTCAATCAAACAAATAAACACTACTTGACGAATAGTAGTTGTCAACATATAGGTGATATCCTTTGCCGAGAGACCTTGCTGGGGCGTCGGGGTTGCGAGGTTCTAGGGGATCGATGACAACCCTGGTGGTCAAGACTTCCTCGGTTGCACCTTCCTGGAACCAAGATAAGCATCAAAATCAACAATGTAGCCGGCTCCCAAGGGAAAGTATGGGTCCCATGATGTTGCTAGAACTCATAGCTTCAACCCCCATTTGATGGACTTCCTAGGCATGTGCTGTTTTATGCCAGTTCTACCTTTGAAGAAATACATTAGAATAAACTAAACATAACAACCAAGTGCCAACAGATTACCTCTAAACAGGAGCATTCGTTCATCTATACAAACATTCTGCCTCGGATGGTAGAGCTGGCAGCAGGCGCGCTTCATCTGAAATTGTAATTGCAATGTGACCTGCATTAATATAAAACTTCCACTACACTTAGGTGGTTAAGGACAGGACGAATTCTAAATAGTCTGTACTCAAGGACGCCTGCTTTGTCCGGTTGCTGTTCTGCCGGCGGTTGAACTGGTTTGGCTGCTGGTACTGGTGGTGCAGCTGGTGCATGTACTGGTACTGGTTGTGGTGGTGGTTTTGGTGGTGATGATGAAGCTGCTAGTGGTTCAGCTGCTGCTTATTCAGCTGCAGCCAGACAAGGTTGGTTCTGAGGCGGTCTAGGAGGGATGAATGTGTTCATCTATTTACAACTTCAATCAAGACTTTTCAGACAGAAAGCTTGCCTACTTGACGTACCTTGACTGCTCTCATGACAACATTAAACCACCGGCAAAACATTACAATCACAGATTGTAATCTCTGCATCCAAGAAACCGTACGTTGGACCAGTTGTCTGTAATAGCTGGCAACCGGACAATTCCCATGCCCAAGAGGAGGCCAAAGATGGCCTCCAGCTCCTGTGGGTTGGTGTCATGCTGCTACTGGCAGTTCTGAAACTCAGTACAATATTGCCCCTTTGCGTTGGCATGTAAGCGATATCCTGGAAGACAACTTTCGGAAGAAAGACCCGGAACAGGTCAATTGATGGTTCCACCATACCTGCTGGAAGCTGGGGGCCTGGATTTCGTGATGGCTCAAAGTCACAATTCTGAAATAATTCAAATTCAGTGGTCAATGATGAAGATACTAATTAGCATCAAGTTATATAGTAGCCCACTATCTTGACACTCCAAGCCCTCATTTATATCACAGCAATCAGGATGGTGGAGACCAAGATTAATCAGCTGTCTACAAAACAGAATTAACACTTAGCACTACCCTAATTAATTATTTAATGCACAAACTGTTCTTCTGCATCCCACAGCCTTCGTCTGCCCTTTGGCAAAGGTAGATCAAGGAAGCAGAAGTCATGGCTTCAAATCCAAAACACACTGAATTACCAACATTATGCAAATTAACAGCAGATTAGTGCTAGCATACCTCTTGTTCTGGTCTGGAGTATAAAAAGGAGCCACACAAGGTTCCTGTGCCCCTTCACGGGAACGTGGTTGAGCTCGCTTCACACACATAGAAGCCGGAAGCTATTCAAAAAAACGAATCTACGGATGCTAAACAGGCCTGGAACTTGGCGCAGGGACGTCGACTGCGTGCGAGCCCGCAGACCCATCATCGCTACCCTCCTCTTCCTCCGTTCCTGTAACACCCGATTCGTCGGTGCCAAGAAAAAAATTCAAAATCAGACAAAACCAAAACGGTCGACGTACGCACAGCCTTATCTAAATTACGCCACCAGCTACGAGGAAAATGTGTGCAGATATAACACGACGCACTTGCAGTGTATATTTCTCTCTACAAAGCGATATCAAGAAACTCGACGAGGCGGTTCGGTTGCGGTGCAACGGCTGACGTCACGCAAACCGGAAGTAGCAGAACACGGTCGAAAAACGTTCTATTTCGCACGAAACTAAACTGAAGAAGCACTTGAAAACTTACTCCGTAGACTCTTCAGCCTACAGGACTGCAGCTTGGGCATCAATTTGACGTTGTTGTGCCTCATCATTCCAATCAGAGTCTTTGTCGCGCTGGTACCGGTCAGCACCAGCAGCGACTCCGAACTCTTCCTCTTCATCCCCGTCAAAATGAACGTACTCCAAATCGAGCTTGTCAGGAGAGGCGACAGGCCTACAAACTCGCTTCGAAGCGCGACGACCCTCCAATGTTCTTGTATGACGACAGGTAACAAAAATTCCGAGACTGCAAGAGAAGCTTGTCTGTGATTGGACAACGTTTTCGACGTATTTTGGACCCGTACAACAAAATTGCTTATAATGATGTTGCAGCAGCAAAATCCCTTATATACCGGATGTCGATCGTACGCTAGTCTAGCAGGCGCAAACTACCCTATGTAGACTTCTCGCTTGTCAGAAACGTGTTTCTAGAAGTTCACTAACGTGATGACTCCTTCTTCGTCAACTGTTGAAATCGACGGCGTCATGGCGAAAATCAAGAGCGAAGCTAGCCTCGAACTTCCAGACCAGAGAGCGCGCGAAACGCGAGAACTCTAGCGAAGCTATCAGACTTGCGTGGAATGCTGCCACGCCCTAACACGTAAAAATTAGACGGCTAGGTTATATCTAGCTAGCGCATGCTCCCATCTCGGTGAATCGTTTTCGCGAAATGAGACCAATCGCTGCAGTCTGTTTGACATATATTGTATGTGGACCCGTGGATCCGTGTTTCCACTCAGCCGTGACCGCTTGTTCCTAAAATATTGCCATTCATTAGTCTACCTACACGTATGCAACTAAGGCCTGTCCACCTCGGACAATTGGATCGCAATCCGTCTGATCCACATCACGAGGTGGTTTCGATGGCGATCCGATCGCGATCGGTTGAATCTTTTTAGAAATAGTGGCCGTTACCTTCACGTACGCTATTCGTTAGCAGGGTGTAGTCGGAACAGCTAACTAACATTCCTCGCTCGTCTTTGCTCTCGCTCACTTTACGTCGTTGTATCAGTGCTTTCCACAAGCAAAGAAGCCACACGTACACATCGGTCATCAGTCACGTGATATCGAATGGAGGTGGAGGTATCGTTTTCAAACTGCAGTGTGGACGCTCGTTAATTAAAGTGCCACTTCTGCTCTGTCGTTTCATCGCTACGCTCCCTTGCGTAGCTGCATGCAGTCTCTTATCAATGCTCGATAATGGCCTGGAATTGAAATGTCGACAAGGCTAGAACAACGTAAAATTCCAATCGAAATCTGAGTTCTTAGCTAATTATATTAATAGGAAGCACGCTGAAGAGTTTGATTACATATTTACTTCCGTCCAGAAAGGCGGTACCGAACTAGACGTGGTGGTAATGACAGCGCATCTAGGGTTGCAATCCACACTGCGTCTGGGGCAAAAAGGAACAATTGGAATTATCCAATCGTTCTTATCGTGTCCCGGATAAACAGCCTTGCTACCGTCCTGTCCGTTTTCTCCTCTGTCTTCTTTCCTCAAGCATACTGAAAACGACGGTCGACGTTTGAATGATGGAGCAAGGAAATTGATTATTAGGAGCCCCGCAAAAATAACAGCCGCAATTTCACCCACCTAAACCGTGAAGTCGGTAGTGAAATTGGAAAATCTTTGAGTTTCCTGGTTAATCAATTGAAGTTGTATGGACCCACCACTACAACAGGTTTTGAATGCTCTGAATACCATAGGGTTTCTGTTCCATGGTGGGGCATCGTACGAAATCGGGTTTGTTAGCATTTTATTTGTTCCTCTGCAGATGAAAGCTTTCGATTATACAAATTGCCAATCATACGTCCAAGACATTGTTCGACGTGTCCGTCGTCTGGTATAGATCTCATCTAAAATGTATATTCGAAAACTTTAGGCATATCATCGATTCCGTCGAGTGTATATCTCTTGCCCATTCGCGATTGCTCATTGTCACTAAACAGCAGAATTACTGTTCTCGGGTCAGTCCAGTCCCCGTAAGAAAATGCAAAATTGTCTGGCGATTCCTTTTCCAGAAAGAGTAACCAGGCACGATGCCAAGTAAAAAACCAGAATTCATATGAGCAAAGTCACAATTCTTCTACACGGAAAGACTGTCTTTCGTGGCATAATAATGCATCCAAACATGTATATACGGTCACATTGCCAACTAACCTGAAGTCACAGGTAAGGCGAAGGTTTCCATCCGCTGTTGTCTTTACACTTCCAATGTAAATAAATAATCGCTGTAGGTAACTTTTGACTTGTTGAATGCTCTCCAGAAATTTGCCTATTCTTTGTCAGTTATTTGTAATGTGTTTTAAACACAAGCAATTGGCACTTCGCTCGGCCAACACAGCTATTGTTTGAGTTCTTCATGTATCGTTCAGCGCACTCTGTACAACCTTGACCGTCCCAGTTTTTTCACACTTGCAGTATTGTCTCACACCAAATGAGTACGATCATCCTATTCGCGGGTCTGTAGATGACGTGACAAACACGTACATTGATACAGCATCAGAAATCGTTCTGCCATACGGCTGAAAACCTTTTACTTTTTAACGGATTAGCAACCCTCCTAATAAACGGGTACATGTGCATAAGTTCTTAACCGGTTGGAAACTCATATTTGACAACAAGTATGGAGCAATACCGTTTTGTGCACAATGTTAGTATCTGGCTCTATTGAGTTGCTGACTATATTTTTTTGTGTTCAAGTCGACACACGCGCCTTTACCTTAAAGTAGAAAGATATATGGCAATTTAGCCATACCCACTTATTCCAATGCTTGTTATCATTCATTGCAAATTATGTAGCACGGAAAGTGAGCCCAAAGCAAGTCATGGTGTAGTTGTGGTTGCGTGCGTTCCTGTACGTGTAACATAAGTATAACTTTTTGGGACTTGAAATCATAAACCTGGTCAGAAATATATATAAATGCAGGCAATTGCAATGCTAAATTATTTTAATTTGAAATGCAGCTTACACTTTAAGTGAATGAAGGAGATGAATTGAGGTTTTGAAAAATTGATTCGAGCAGTAGTATATAATTATATGATGGCTATGAGAATTAGAAAGAGATGTCGATTTGCAATAAATTGCTTGGTATTCGTCTACAGCTCATATAGGATGCAATGTCTGTAATTAAGTGTTGCCTCTCAACTCTTCATTGAATTAAAATTAAAATAAAACCTACAATTTAATTAATAATAAGAAATTTAAAATATGCAATATTCAAACACCGACAATATAGTATAGTATATATATATATATATATATATATATATATATATATATATATATTATCTGTGTGCGTACGTTAGCATTTGTCATGTGGTTTTACCGCAAAACGGTAAGACGGATCGACAAAAGGACGATGCCAGATGAATGCAATTTTGAATCCGTAACATATGCGCAAGACATTGAAGTAAGGGTCCTTTTCGAGGTGTCGTTTCTGTTATAATTTCTCGGCGAGAAAAGTGAAACAACTCTCGATTTTGCTCCCTTACGCGACTAAAGAGCAAAAGAGACTAATGCGTGACAAAAGGAATGGAAAGGAAAAGTTAAAGAAAAAGAAAAGTCTTTTTTTAGTTTCTGCGGCTTACTTTGACAAAAGTTATTGCTACGCAACCATTATCACGTGACTACGCGACCATTGTTACGCCACTATCTTAGTAAACGATCCAACCGTAAACGAAGAATGAAAGGCAAAGCCAGAAGAAGAGCAACTAAACAGTGTGTTTCCAGAGTTCCCGCATTTTGTTTGACAGAAATTATTGCTACCTAACAACGCAACCATTGTTAGGCGAATAAGTAAGACAGAACACCGTCGCTCGCCTAACAAAATGCTAGCCAAAGCATTTACTAGTTTATTGATTATATCATTTTTTAATTTAATGTAAAGAGATAAGCGAAACATTCCAATAACAGTAATGTGCGCACATCACAAGACATTTTACTTATACATATATTGTCATTAGATAATATATTTTGCAAAGAATGTAAAGGTGTGAAAAGAAGTAGATGCTATACATGCACATGCTCAATTGCAGCAATGTCTAGGATTGGTTTGTAGGTGTAAATTTTATATATCAGCCTACCAAATCATGTTTGACCGTAAAAAGTTCTCTTATTCCATACGACTAAAGCTGACAAGCTGTAGCTGTGTTGCCAGACATGCAGCGTTTATTAACAATAGGTATACAGCATTGTAACACTCGCGCTTACCTTACCAGTACACGTACCAGGGTCGTAGCCAGACCTAAAAAATAGAGGAGGAGGGACTTGTACCTAATCCAGACACGGGTATTTTCCTTCCCAATGACGTGAATACCCTCCGTTGTGGCCTTTCTTTGGGAACGTAGGGCATGTATTTGAAGCCCTTTGGTTTTTTGAAGTGTCTTTCCCTCACTATAATATCGTCTAGCCCTTTTTGCATGGTCAATGATTCGTGAATCTTGTCCACTTCTTTGGAGTACCTAAAAGCTCAAGCTCGGATCCAGACGGGGGTTCAGGGGGTTGCAACCCCCTCTTTTTCAATAGGCTTGGCTTAATAATTTCATATAATTTCATTAGAAAAGAGAAATTAGTAATGTTCTAGATAACTGCTAACGTTGAACCCCCTCTTTAAAAAAATTCTTGGATCCGGCGCTGCAAGCTACTAGACTTTCAATACTAGCTGCAAGCTTACATCCCTTGCATACACGCACATCTACTGTCTGATACTGAATTCTGATTTCCGTGCTTTGAATGCATGCATGGGTAACACATACGATATGATCCACCTAAAGTTGTGAGGCTTTTCTGGATCCGTCACTGTCAGATGCCGGACGTTTGAGTCTACATTTAATTAACGTCATTGGCAAAGCATTCTTTGAAGAGCCAAGCTTTCATCATACAAGAGGCTTCGCTGAAAATTTGAAACTAAATGAGAGCAGCAAGGAGACGACTTCACCACTAAGACGGGTTCAGAAGGAATGAGGAAATTAAAACAATCTATATGCATTTTACCGATCTGCGCAATGATCACAAACCAATATATAATCAATGTTCCTTGTCAGGTGAGGATATCACTTTGATGACGTACAGTTAAAGCTAAATTATTTTATAATAATTGTGAAATACGTAATATATGCATAGATTCGATTATGTTTGCTACTTATTGTTGAAGCTGTGCAAATCTAGTGTTTCCACAATGAACACGTCAAATTGTCTGTTTGTTGTCGGTCTATTTGGCTGAAATTGGAAACGGTTTTGTAAAGAGATTAAATATTTAACCCAGGATTTTGCAAATAATGTTTTAGTTCAAATTTTTGTCTTAATCATAACCAAACTTTGCAAGCACAATTGGATAAACTTCCACCCTGTAAGAGTTGCCACACAATTTCCGCCAAAAATTCGTAGTCAAATGTCACTTATGATTACATTGTTAGACGAATTCAAAATTCAGTCAAATGGGAACGCAAGTAAGAGTTATATTAAGGATCCATCAATGTGGGTAAGCGTTGCCTATTGCGGTTTGACTTGTGGGGAGTAACTACTGTCTGTTCACCATAAGCGTGAACTTTGAAATTCATCAACATCTCTGCTGTTTAGTGGACTTTCGTGATGATCTCGGTATCATTAGAAACCGCTAGGTCTGGCATTTCTGTTTATCAAATTATCTAAGCCCTTTCTACAAACGAAACGGAAGGATAGTACTTGTGCATAGCAAACACAAACGGGTGGAGCAATGGCTATTATCCAATTATCTTGTAAGACCAACGGATCAGCAACTGGAACCATTTAAGATAATTAGTATAACATGGTCCACCTGGGGCGCCTCTTAGTGCTCTAATGTGCACACCTGGTGTGACCTCTACTTCATTACTCACCTCCGAGTTCACGCTTATTGCGAACAGACAGTAGTCTAGCTAAGGTGCACCTGAAATAATGGTTTTTGTGCTTTAGCACAATCTGAAAGTACGTTAATTAGTGGAAGCGTATTCTACAAAACATGCGAGACAGACAGGTTTTATTTAAATTAAATTTAGCTAATTTCTGGGTGTAAGGATTTCAATGGCGATGTTGACGCATGCGCAGTTACCAGTTCTTGCTTGAGTACACAAACGACGGGTGTCTGCTCGATTCCTCCAGGTAAGAATAGCAGAGTTTGTTTGGATAATTGGACTTGTACATGTAGTTGTTGTCGTTTGAACTGGACTACTAGTCTAGATCTAGTCTGCGATTTCTACGATTCGTAATCTTGTCGTGATATAACTGATGCGCTCTAGTTCTTTGCGTGTAACCACAGTTAATCACGAGAACAATTCTGTAGCTGATCGGTACCAATTAGTGGCAACACAGGGTGGAGAGTTCCAGTTTGTAAACATACGGGCAATTTATGTCTGGTAAGAGTATGTTTACAATCAGATGCTACATGCAACACGTTACTTTTTCGATGAGTAAGATTACTATTGGTAAATTGCATAGCATTATATTGCGGAGCAACGATGGAGTTATTTGTGAATTGTCCTGGTGATGTGAGGACAATTAATTAATTTACCCCGTCACCTGTTTTCATGGTGATGGGGTATATTGTGACTCCAGGCTTAAATTTTGGTATCCCCAGAAAACAGGAAAAATAAATAATGATTATATGGTTGTTATCAGCTTGACAACACGGTCTTCAGAGCTTGACTGTGTGTTAAGAAATACCATGCACACATGGAACTTGTTCACAGGAGAAATATTTATGTTGCAACACAAAATAATTGATTATCCAAAAGGTGGTGCAAAGTCTTAGACTGTTGATAACATACTCATTCGATGAAACTCTTGATGTGCTGTACACCATCAAGAGTTTCAAGTTTGTGGAAGACCTGGCACACTTGCAATGACAGTGTAGAAATGAGCTGGGACTGCTGGATTACTGTGACACTCTTGCTTTTCACTTTGTAATGGCAGAATGTGGTTTCACCACTTTCATACCGTTATGTTAAAAACACAGCAAGGTGTCGTCTGAATACAATAGTAATGCTCTTCTGTCAATTGCTTCTCATAGCAACAGATAATCATTATTTAGAGATTGACTATGATCATTATCCACTGTGTAACTCTAAACATGCAGCCTAGTGGCATCTCTATATTCTACCGCAAGTCTTAAAGATGATTAATATGACTTGTTCTGCGTTAGAGAGAAATATGGAAGGAGGGAGTGAGGGAAGAACTAAGGATGGAAGGAATTGAGTGATGGGAGAGGGGGAAGGAGGAGGTAGAGAGGGGAGAAAGTAGAGGAGAGAGGGAGGTAAGGAAGAGGAGACTGATGGAGGAAGAAAGAAGGGGTGAAAGGAATGAGGGTAGGAAGGAAGAAAGAGGAGGAGGATTGTGAAAAGGGGAGGAAGGGAGGAAGGGAGGAAAATTGCATGGAATGAGAAGAAAGGTAGGGGACGGGTAGAGGGAGTTTATAGGCCAAAATTAGGACAGGATGAGAGGGATAGAGATCGGAGGGATTGGTATTTCAGATGAGGAGGAAAGATGTGGAGGGAGAGGACGAGGGCACTGGAGTAGAGCGAAGGAAGGGAGGCAGGAAGGAGAGGACGTAGGGCAGGAGGGATGGCATTAAATGGAATGGCACTACAGACGAAGGGAGAGGGCTGGCATAGGATGTGTGTCTATATACGCATATGTATGTATATGCACTGTTCGTTCATGTAGGATTGGCATTGACATCTATGAATGATGAATGCAGATACGGATTGTGCTGTGAAGAACACCTGCAGTGACTTCACTTCAAGTGTTATCGCAGACGGGACTGACCGCAGTGGCATATGCTTTGCTGACAATCTTTTCACCAGTTGCCTGGATTTGGCTATTCGAGCACTTGACACAGATTTCATACAAGGAATTAAAACAGGCACACTTGATCCTACGGTTTACAAAGACTATGCAACTCAAGACGCAGTTTATGTATACAGTGGTAGATGATTGTTTTTGTCACATGAATACATAACTTGATTTTGTTTATGTCAACAGGGGCTTCTTTGTTGTCATCTCTCATTACTGTCTGTAAGCACGAAAATTTGGAAGATTTGGAGATGTTTGCGTCTGCAGAGCTAGAGGTACACTATGCATAAACATCAAGTACAGTACCATCCACTGATTACATTCTAAATTTAACAATTTTGAATTGCATATATTTTGATAGTTTCTCTGAACTGTATTATTTAATTATTGCTAGTTGCATTCAATAATATTTTAGGTGTATCAATTTCTATATTCAAAGATAGTTGTTGGATTCTATTTACTTCTTGTATTAACCAATTTGATTAAAATTACGGTTTGCTGTATTGTCTTGCAAATTGCGACTACAGATGCGAAGCTGTGGCTAATAGCCGCTATACATATTTTTTGAACCACAGTACATCATCAAAGCTACACACTATGCTTATGCAGCAACAATAGCAGGTGAGGTTGAAAAAGACAGCTGTCACGATGATTTTTTGATTGCTGCTGGTGCCACATTCCACCCACAAGTTGAGACTTTTGGATTGTGGACCAGCCATAGTTTGCTGGTCATCATTACTAAGAGATTTGCCTATCAAGGAAATATAGCAATGAGCAATGCTACTACTAACCTGCATGAACAGCTATCTGTTACATTATGGTTATATAATGCCAACATAATGTTACATAGCTTAGCGTTGAACTGTTGAGACAGTGCTTTATTGACCTTCTAGCTTGTTCTTTTATCATTCCTTTTGTCGCGTCAATTGATGTTGTGATATATGTTATATACATATATTATATAATTGTATCTATGTGATACTATCCAGATGTAGTATAGATGGTATGGTTAGTGCCTCCTGAGACTTGTAATAAATAAAAATTATATATATATATATATAAATTAATATATATATATATATATATATATATATTTTGCTTATATATTTTATATTCTTCTTCTATACAAACTACCCCAAACTGCCCTAGACTACCCCAAACTACTCTACCCACCCAGTCCCTAAACATAACTACATTATAGTGACAGGAAAATCTCACAAGTCGTCAAAGTCCAGGTTCAGTCTACTGTATAATAGCTTGGCATTATACTGCCACAGTCTCACGGACAACTGTTCCATCAAATTTGAGTATGTCTGAGAGAGAGGTATGCTGTTCATTGATGAAGCTTTTGAGGCTATGATCTTCAGCGTCTCTAGACTTGAGGGAGACCGGTGTCCTAAAGTTTCTACAATGAGCGGGTAGAAATGACCTCTTGCTTGAGTAACCACCTTGTCATACTTTTTGTTTTCTCTATTGCACCAGCTTCTGCTGCGGCACCTGGTTTTATATTACATTAATATTTAATATATATATATATATTAAAAATTAGAAATTATGTACATATTATATTGATGATTGTATAGTACTAGTAATACCATAAATTTGCGTGTATCCTTTTTTAGTTATGGTCAGATGTGGCTACCAATATGCTTACGCAGTGGCACATTACTGATCCGTCAAATGTTGTTTTGAACAGCGCCGCCGCAGGGTACAAGAATTTTATGGAAAAGGCTTTTCTAACACTGCCACCTTATAATGCGATTATTGCATTGCTGCCCTGTAACAGACTATGGAATTGGCTGGGAGAGCAGTTGTTGCCGTACGTAAGTGCTACCAACAGTTACTCGTTTTGGATTGTGCAGCAAAATGCTAATGCCAACAACAGATGGAGTTCCTTTGTGGATACACACGCATCTAAGTTCGTGTTTTGTAAATGTGCCTGAGTGTTTGTGATGTAGTGGTGTTCGTGCAAGCGTGTTGTATACGTGCGTGAGCTTTTGTTGATTCAAAGAGCACATGTCCAAACAAATCAAGAGTCTCTCGATTTTTACGTACACTGTAGCTCTCGTGTTAAGCACAATCTATCTCCCTCTATGTGACGTACAGCACACGTACATGTGAGAAAAATGACCCTGATGACTGGGTTTTGTGTAAAAACTTTACAAACTCTTGCATTTTTCACGTTGTAAAGAGATATAGTAATTAACTGGTCTTTCTCTGCCTTGGGGGAGGAGATGACCGGCTGGACTATCGAGCCTAGGTTTCAGCAGGCGTAGCAGCATATGTGAATTAAGTATATTTGTTCCTACAGTAATCAAAGATTTGGAAGATACTGTGTGTGTGTGTGTGTGTGTGTGTGTGTGTGTGTGTGTGTGTGTGTGTCTGTGTTTGTGTCTGTGTCTGTGTCTGTGTCTGTGTCTGTGTGTCTGTGTGTCAGCACATGGAGTCGCTGTCTCTAGAGGCAGGGGAGCTATCTCCGCAACTAACCTTAAGGTTGACGTCATTCACAAATGACGTGGAGGACTTGACATTTGTCCATTTGTCCATTTGTATGTATGTGTGTCTGTGTCTGTCTGTCTGTCTGTCTGTCTGTCTGTCTGTCAAATTTTCATATATTTTTATACATCAAAGCTAATACAGGTGAAACTAAAGTAACAGCTAATGAACAACAAGTGTCACAACTACAATTACAATTACACAAATAACAATTAGCATTAAAAAGCTCCCCTACGGAGCCTACAAACCGAAATTTAGTTGTCTGTCTGTCTGTCTGTCTGTGTTTCTGTCTGTGTATCTGTGTGTTTGTGTGTGTGCAGTATGATATTGTTTTGTATTCAAGATAGTTTGGAACTGCGGCTAATGGATCCTTTTTATAGAACAAAAAAGTGAATGTATCTATGTACTGTATGGACAATAATTGCTCATGCGCCTCTACCACACCGTTGCAAGGATTGAGCTGTATACTTTTATGTAGGTATGACCCGTTCGTTGGATATGAAACTGTTATTTGTATATGGGTATTAACATTTTATTGTATGTGTTTTTGTATTCATGTTTGTTTGTGTCTATGTGTTAATTTTCACTGTCTGTATTAACGTGTTTTGTTATTGTTGTTTTGTAAAGATTGGATCATGGTAAAGCCTTTGAAATATTTCGTAAAGGAATGGAGCATGAAGTAGAATTCTTCATTTCAGTGCACCCAGAAAAGGAGAGCGAATGACGTTAGAGTGAAATCAACATTGTCAACGTTTACTAAATTCTTGCATACAATAGTTTCTATATCTAATAGAATTGTGTCTATTGATTAGTAATTTTTAGTACAAGAACGGTAACCATTTATAATATAATCAATAAATTAGATATTTAATTTAGATTTGTTTTACAGACCATTAGATAGAGTTCACCTAAAAGTAATGTCAATTAATGTGTTAGTATATCTTTGTTATAGGGATAAGAGTATATAGGAGTAGTAGTGAAAAGATCAAGTTTTCTTGATATGCAGATGACTTAGTTTGGTGTGCCGTCTCAGTCAGAGTTGCAGAGAATTGCAGATGCCTTTGAGACTGCTGCTAGTTTGAATATTTATAAATCACAAACAACTGAGATGTTCCGACTCTGTTGAGAGGTTCATTGAAGTGTGTAGGTATAGCTTGATTGATTCACAAGGAGATTGTCTAGAAGATGTCTTTCAAACTTTTGAGTATTCTACCTGCGTTTACGCAGAGCTTGTTAAAAAGATGTTTTACTAACAGAAGCTTCAGCAAACAGGCGAGGGTCAGAATGTTGTGAAACTTGGTTATACCGACGTTGTTGTATGGATCAGAAAACTGGCTATAAAGACGGATAGTCTACGCCTCAACACGTTCTGTTTGAGATGCATAAGGGCTGTTTGGGTGGCTCAATGTGGGAAAGATCACACATGAAGAAAATGTAAAAGCAGCGGATGATCATGGGAAGTTATAAGGCTAGTTAAAGGCAACTGTGATCAACGTAATTCCTGGACTTGGTCAATATGAGATGCAATGATTTGTATTCAAATATTTGCATAATTGCAAACAGCAACATTCAGAGGGACAAACTGCTATTGGACTAGTAACACAGTACTGCATGCATGACTACTACGGCAAATCAGCATTTCCAACCGGGATGCTCTACAAACTAAACCAGCAGCTTCAGCAATCTAGCATGCATTAGTCAGCTGTCATCCAACATTTCAAGCAAACTAGTGACACATTAAGCCAACAAGAACAGCAGCAGCAACCATAAATGTTTGCATCAAAGCGGGAACAGCCACTGCAACAAAAAAAATCAATATTAAAAAATTGTAGTTTCAATTTCAAACTAAAAATTTACGTACTGTGTACAGCTGCTCCAGTCCCTTGTGTAGCTTCAGTAGCTGCACTAGCTTTAGTAGCCATAGTGGGTTCATCTGGGAACTCGATATTGTCGTATTCATATCCAAGAACCGGTGCGGTCTTGTATATGTCTCCGTGCGTTACAAAGGGAACAATTGGTATTATCCAATCATTCTTGGCATGTCCCGGATGACCGGCTTGATTACTATTCGGCACGTACTCTCCTCAGTCTTCTTTTCTCAACCATACTTCAAAGAGACCGTCGATGTTAGCATGATGGAGCAAGAAAATTGGATCATTAGGAGCTGGCGAAACGTCGGCCATAATTCCACCCATGTAAATATGAACCCTGTTGTGAAACTCGTGATAAGTTGGATTTCCTGGTTGATCGATAGTAGATATGTGAACCCAGCCTTCTAGTGAGTTTCGAAAGCTCTGGACACCATTGGGCTCCTTGTTCCATGGCGGTGCATCAAAGGAGGTCGCGCTGTTTAGCATCTTTGCTTGTTCGTCCGCGGTTGGTAGCTCTCTGTTATCCAAAGCTCCCACAATACATCCAAGACATTGTTTCAAATGGTCCTTATCCGGGTTAGAGGGGTCGCACACGGACTCGATATTCGGTCCTTCGTTTCTGCCACTGACGCAAACCGTTTGCCATTCGTCTGATTCAAATTGGCCGCTTCATTACCCGTGTACTCTATTACTTTATAATTTCCTTTTGTTGCATAATAATGCATCCAGGCAAAAACATTGTAAACGGTCACATTGTCAACAAAACTGAAGTTACCGACAAGGCGAGGATTCCTGTCTGTGGTTGTGGTTCCATTTCCCGTATACACCAAGTAATCGCTGTATGTAACTTTGGACTCGTTGACCACTCTCCAAGATGTAGCCCATTGTTCGTCATTCATTTTTAATGCGTTTTTACGAATAAGCATTTGGGATCCCGTCCGGACAACACAGCTATTGTCTGTTTCCTTTATGTATCCTTCAGCGCACTCTGTACATCCGGGACCATCCCAGTTCTTTTCGCACTTGCAGTATCTTCTCACACCACACGAGTAGGGCCATCCTATTCGTGGGTCTAAAAATGACACAAAAATAAATTTAAGAATGAGGACACGATGTCAGGACAGCGTCGATCTTGCATAAGATTTTAACTTTTTAAGCGACTAGAAGATTAGAAGCTCAATTTAATTTAGAAAACAAAAGATGGCGTCATACCGTTTTGTATATAAGCTGAGTAGCTGGATCTATTGAACTGCTGATGATAGTCGTTCGTGTTCAAGGCGACACAGACTCCTTTCCCTAAATCAAATTGAAATAGATGCTTTCACACATAATTTAACCATTTTTTCAATACTTCTTAGTACTGTAAAATGTTATGTGCACGTGATTGCAAAGCTCAAAGCAAACCATTGTATAGTGTGTGATTGCGTGCATAGGTGCGTGTAAGACAAGCAGTTAGTTCGTACACGACTATAGAGGTACAAACCAACAACAGACTCAAGAGTATCTATCTGCTTCCACTTGCACTATAATTCTAATTTCTTGCCAATTTAGTTCAGTAGTTATGCTTGACTCATAGGAGGAATTGGGGTTGTCAGTAAATGAGTGACGCCTTAGCTGCCTAGTATGATGGCTGTGAAAATTAGAAAGGAATGATTAGTATAAAATCAATATTGGCATGTTGAATAAATTTGCACAAAGTTAGATAATAACGAAAGTCATGTGATAGATCGTAACCACGCCCTAACATACTTTCGACATGAGGTAAGAATTTTGAAACAATAGAAATCAAGGAAGTACAAAGTGAAGTTATGGCAAATAGACAATTTAAAGGCAACCGTATTGTCAGTATTATAAGGCAGTCAGTATTAACACAATTCATCGCGGTTCTCGCCTATTTACACTCGCATCAAGCAAACTTGGGGGTCCGATACTAGAGAACAAGACCCGCCCCTCTTCTTGAGCTTCCTGAAAAGCAACGTGCAAATCTGCCGATCTTTTGTTACCACTGCGATTAGAAGAGACATGTACCTATTATTTCAAGGTGCAGACAGTGAACTGTGGTACCGTCGAAAGCTAAAACCTGCAACTATCCGATATTTGATGGGCGTGTCCGATATACGGGAAAAGCAGCGAAATTTCAATTTTGTCACCGTGAACAGCAATACGCCAAGTGATCAAGCTGAATCTAGCACATTGTGTTACCGTGTGATTACTCTCTACATTCATGCCTTAGATACAAGAAATCTTCGTCTGGTTTCCGTACGCCAGTGTCTGATATTGTGAAGTCTCCGATAATTGATATTAGACCCTAAGAGATTTGTCTGTAGGTCAGTAGAAACCACGTACCAGAACATGTTTGACCGTGAAATTTGCTCTTATGATATACGTCCTGGGCTCAGCTGTCTTGCCATGGTAGACGTGCAGCGTCACCATGCAGACAATGGGTACAGTATCACTCGTTCTTACCATCCGGGCAGGCGCATATTACATGCGGACAAATCTCTAGGCGTTACCTTGACCGCCGCATCTTGTAGCACTATTCCCAGGTACAGCTTCTGGGCAACATTCTTCCATAACTACGAACGAGCCGCCATCGTTGGTAATGCACTGTTTGGGAAACTGGCATCGTCCAAAAGAGGTGAAGAAAACAAACAAAAATGAGAGCGACAAGAAGAGAAGTTCACCAGTAGAACGCATAATACTGTGCAGGAAATGAGATCGCACAGCTGCGCAATGAACAATGTTGTGTGTCACGCGATGAGGGATACTGTTTCATTCACACTACACCGTTGGGGTCACATTCCATTCACACTAAAGGCCTCTCCACACTAGACCAGAATGGATCGCGATCCGATCGGGTTAAGTCCTTCACGCACTTTTGACCGCTTACACAGATTCTCAGGAGAAGCTGCAATGCGTTTCAATGCTCTACTTCAATGCATTTGACTGCTGCTAGATACTGCACGCAAATTAGCCGCACTACAGTCGTTTCCTGTAAAGACTACGCTATCTAAGATGACTTGTAACTAACACTAATCATGTCCCTAAGAACATGATTAACGCTGACCACAAAGAGCGGTACCGAACCAGACGTATTGGTAATTGCAGCACATCCGGGGCTGCAATTCACACTGCGTGTTGGGCGAGGCTATTTGTGACCCACGGTGACATTTACAAGACAGCGCCAGTTCTCGGATACGAATACGATAATATCATGTTCCCGAACAAGCACACTGGCTACTAGGAGTAAATCTACTATCCACTAAAGCAACTGGAGCAGCTCTACACGGTATGTAAATTCAATTAAAATTAAAAATTTAAGTTTGGGTAATTTTGATTTTTGGAGACAGAGACTGTTCCAGCTCTGACGTCAACATTTGTGGTTGCTGCTGTTTTACTTATTGTCTTAATGCGTCAGTCTTTTGCTTAAAAAGGTGGACGACAGTTGAATGTACTGCAGACTCTTTCTACAGCTGCTGCTTTATTCTTTACAGCATCGTAATTTGAAATGTTGATTAGCCGTAATAGTCATGCATGCATTACTGCGGTACTAGTCTAAGAGCAGTTTGTCTCGCGTTAACGTTGATTTGCAAGTATGCAAATTATAAAATATAATTGTCTTTTATGATGTCTTCACTGCATATGACTGGCTAAAGTGGTTTTCACATCTTTACTGTTATCATCTATACTCTATAGACTATTTGAGGTCCACCTCATATACTCGTCATGTAATACCATATTCTTTTCGAACTTTGGCTAGGCTAGTCCAAGCTAACGTTATCCTACAGCATGTGCACAGATGCAAATAAACCATTAGGGAATGAGGAAGCTGAGGTGAGACCGGTCACGAGTCTACCAAGGGTGATTGCATTGTATTGACACACCCTTATATGACGGTAACGTAGGAGTGGCTACGCCAGATTGTATAGCATATTTGCGAGTTCATGCTGACATCAGCCAGTTGATAGCAGTCAGCTTGGTGCGACCTCCAGGACCATTTCATAACACAGTTCTAGACAATGCAAACGTTAGTCATATTTTGTATTTTTGTACCGTTGTCGACAGTACTGCAGGCAACAGATGAGAGCAGACAGTTATTACAAACGATCACCAATCTGGAGAAGAAGGTAGGTTGCGCCTATTGTTCTTGTGTACCATTAATTAACTGTGAAAAATGACACGTGCTGTTGCACAAGTGTACCATTAATTAACTGTTAAAAAATGACACGTGCTTTTGCACAAGTGTGAATTGTGACACGTGAAGCATGTTCGCCTTTGAAACACTAGAGGTACTGCAAGCAAATAGCAAGACGTTGATGAACTAATGAACGAAGCGTTCTAGACTTTGGGTCAACTGGAAATTAAGTACGATATATGTCGTCAAGAAGACAACTCTATCTATAAAATGACACAAAGCTTTGTTTTCGTGCGTTGTATGCTCGCAATTGCTCCGACATCTCTACTAATATCTGGAGCAACTCGCCAACTTCAAATACTTGAGCTTCTTTAGTGCTTTATGCCATAGATATAGAAAACATAAAAACATGAGTAGACTGTGCATGTAACTGAGAGCCATTTTTGCACCTATAAGTGGTGTGATAGTCGTGGTCAATGAAGGTTGACCTGCGAAGTAGAACTGCACATGTTGTGTTGAACGTACACTGTGTGTAAAGAAAATAAAAGAAAAAGTGTAGTCTCGAAACAACACAGGTATTAATCAGATGTATTAGCACAGTATGCGTCGACTTACTAAACACAAATTAATTAGAACAGAAATATGAGAAAATTTTCTATGCCTATGGTATTATAGTATAGTACATTAGATGTAAATAGCTTAATGTATGTATTAGGTATTCAGGACACGTCTCTGCCATTCACTTAGATCACGGTAATGTAGACGTGTTTGGGATACCTCAGCTAAATCAAGCTATTTACAAGTAAATATATCACATTACTACAATACAATAATACTATAATACCCTGCTCTAAGGAACTTGGGAATTGGAGTAAACTGTTCACTGCTTTGGTACCGAACTGAGAGACGATACTGCAAACATGTCTTGCTAAAACTGTAGCAACGGGACAAAACATGCCCTTGTCTAATTTGTAGTAACCACGAGTGGAAAGGGCAGAGTTAGGGTTAGGGTAGGGTATTGTTTGGTGGTAGTGTTACGGTGAGCATCATGGATGGAGTTGTGGTTACAGTTGGGTCTAAGGTTAGAATTTATGACGCGTTTTACATGCTAGAATCGGAATTCCCGCGCACAAAGGTAGAGGTTTTGTGCATCAGGGGTAAGGGTTTTGTCTATCAGGGTCGGGTTTTCGCCTATCAGGGGTAGACGTTTGCATCAGGAGTATTGATTTTTTATCAGGATTAGGAATTTTGTGCACCAGGGTTGAGGTTTTGTGCATAAATGAAAGGAGTTTTGCCTGTCGTGGATAGGGGTTTTGTGCACCAGAGGTAGGGGTTTTGTGCATCAGGGGTAGGGGTTTTGTGCATCAGGGGTATGGTTTTGTCTACCAGGGGGTAGAAATTGTCTATCAGGCGTAGGGGTTTTGTGGATCAGGGTAATGATTTTGTAAATCAAGATTAGGAGTTTTATGCATCAGGGATAGGAGTCTTGTGCATCAAGGGTAGGGGTTTTGTACATCGGGGATAGGAGTTTTGTCTATCAGGGGTAGGATTTTCGTCTATAAGAAATAAAGGTTGTGCACCAGGTGTAGGAGTTTTGTTCATCAGCGGTAGGGGTTTTGTATACCAGGGTAGGCGTTTTGTCTACCAAGGTTAGAAGTTTTGTGCTTCACGAATAGAGGTTTTGTACATCCGGGTAGAAATTTTGTCTACCAGAGGCAGAGATCTTGTGCACCAGGGGTATGGGTTTCATACCTCAGATATAGGGGTCTTGTCTACAAGGGGTAGATGTTTGTTTATCAGGCGTAGGGGATTTGTGCATCAAGAGTAGGAGTTTTGTGCATCAGAAGTAGGAGTTTTGCCTATCACTGGCAGGGGTTTTGTACACTAGGGGTAGAGTTTTAGTGCATGAAGGGTAGAGCTTTTGTGAATCAGGGGTAGGAGTTTTGTCTACCAAAGGTAGGCTTTTTGTCTATCAAGTGTAAGGGTTTTGTGTATTAGAGGAAAGGGACCAGGGTGGGGTTTGTGCATCAGGTGTAGGTGTTTTATACATCAGGGGTAAGGGTTTTGTTAATCGAAAGCACGAGTTTGTGCATCAAGGGTAGGGATTTTGTGCATCAAGCATAGGGGTTTGTGCATCAAGGGTAGGAGTTTTGTGCATCGGGGGTTAGAGTTTTCCCTATCACGGGTAGGGGTATTTTGCACCAGGAATAAGGGTTTTGTGCATCAGGGGTAGGTGATTTGTCTACGAGGCGTAGGCGTTTTGTGCTTCAGAGGTTATGGTTTTGCCTACATGGGTGGGGTTTATGCATCAGGGGTAGGTGGTTCTTGCATCATCGTTAGGTGTTTCTTGCCTCAGGTTTAAGGGCATTGAACATCAGGGGTTTAGTGCGTCAGGAGTAGGGATTATTATCATCAGGGTAAAGGTTTTGTGCATTAGTTGTATAAGTTTGTGCATCAGGAGTAGGGGTTTTGTGCATCACGAGTAGGGTTTGTGCAGCAGGCCTAGCGATTTTGTACATTTTTCATAAGGGGTATTGTGCAAAAGGCGTTGGGGATTTGTGCATTAAGGCAGAGGGGTTTTGTGAATCCGGGTATAAGTTTTGTGCATCAGTGGTAGAGGTTCTGTGCATTAGGGGTAGTGAATCCCTACGTCTAATGTTATAACGCCACTGCAAAATGTTGGATTGGTTTTGATATTTGCATGTCAAATTTCCGCGCAATTTGATATACCGGCACCTACTATTTAGGACACTTGTTTCTAATATCGAAAATTTTTTTCTAACAGAGCCGCAAATAGTGCCACAGCAGCTACAGTACTGTACTTTTCTACAGGAGCGTACTATACGAGGATTACTTCTTTGTTACAACAGGCAGCGCATTCAAGTTGAAACTTGTCAATGGAGCGGTCAGTCACGATCCACAGAATTGCAAGCGGCCTGCATGCATGCAAGGCTACTAAAAGTAGCTCGGCCCCGCAATCTACTTTCGAAACGTTTTGGTTTTCTAGCTAACTCAATAGATAACGTCGCTATTCATGTTCATTTCCCGCCAAACTGCGCAATGATGGTCGCCAGACGAATACCAGATAGACGCAATGCCCTGTTTGCTGAAAATCTAGTAAAACATTTCACTAAGTGTTTTCAAATTTGCGCGTTAGTCGTTGGGGAGAATGAGCTATGCGCATAGTAAGGCGTGTTTTCGGTTGCCGTGGTTTTGTACCCATTTGTTGTAGTTGCTAAACGCAGTATTTATTCCAATCATAAAAACTGTTTTCTAATATTCCATATATGATGATGCAATGCACTTACAAAGCATATCTTCTCGTTGGTGAAGACAGCGGCGACTCCATTAAAGTAGCGTTGACAGGAAGTCGATAAAACGTGTCAAATCAATTATCAATTGTTACAAAAATTGTTTCGTTCGAAAGCGCAATTAATATGCTCTTCTATGAATTATAATATTTAATTCTGTACTGTGGCTACAGGAGCAAATAATAAGCAAACGACGACTTTCTTGAGCGCTCGCCAGATAATTACATCGTTAGATAGGGCTGACTCAAAACTCCTACTCCTGATGCACAAAACCCCTACCGCTGATGCACAAAACCCCTACCCCTGATGCACAAAACCCTACCCCTGATAGACAAAACACCTATCCCTGATACGCAAAACTCCTACCCCTAATAGAGGAAACACCTACACCTGATGCACAAAACCCTTACCCCTGATTAACAAAACCCCTACCCCAAATAGACAAAAAACCTACCCTTGATGTACAAACCCCTGATGCACAAAACCCTGACCCTGATGCGCAAAACCGTTACTCCTGATAGACAAAACACCTATCCATGATACACGAAACACCGATCCTTGATGCAACAAACCTCTAACCCTGCTGAACAAAACACTTAAACTTGTTGCAAAAAGCACCTACCATTGATATACAAAACTCTTATCCTTAATGCACAATTAAGGACAGAATTAATTATTCCTATATTGGTACGTATCACGCGCCATAGGGGTTAGGGTTATGTATAGAGATTTTTGACAAACACACTATGTGGGATACACAGATCTTAAAGAACGACAGACTTCGTCACAATTTGGAAATGAATTATCACAGAGAAAGAGCAAATCTGAAAGTGCTGCTTTATTAACTGTACGTTATTTGGTGCGAGGGAAAATGTGATATATTACAATTTTTATTACTTATTAAGTTAATGATTTGCTCCATATTGATAATTATAATGGATTTCAATTTAGTATATGTATATTAAAGTGGCATGTAAATTAGAAGAATACTTCACCGCTTGACGCATGTGCAGTAGATGTTAACGTACGTTAAGACCTTGGACTGCAAACCGAACGCTAGCTGTGTTGTACAACGCATTGATTTGGTCTTTATATTCGAGGCCAACTACGGTAGCACACAAGAGACGGGTCTAGACGCTTCAGGCGACTCTGACAGTGAAAGGGAACGAGTTACAGTTCACTATGCGACTCAGTCGTTCGTACCTTGTAGACACCATATGATCATCCTGATCGACTTCCAATCGCTCGGTCTTTCTCACTCTTCTCCATGATTCTTTTCACGAATGGAGGCCATACTACAGTTCGAAAGGGCTTGAGTGATGCGAAAACACATGGAAACATGCTTCGCCCCGCTTAAACGCGTGACATCAAATACCTTCGTTTTACAGCCTAAACATCGCCGTATGTGTGCTTTTCGCCGTAGATCGAAGGTGAATCAGTGATACGAAAGCAAAGTTAACTTTCGCATAAGCAAATACCAAAGTCTACAAAAAGCGGTAAAACGAAACCTACACTTATTGGACGTTATTTGGAAAACCGCCAAGTACAATTTTGTTTTTAGCCTTAATATAATGCTCAGCTGTCAGGTTTGGTCCGAAATAGCGCCAAACGTCTCAACTTGAAGACTACTAGAAACGATTAGCGGCCGAGGGCGGAATGGGAATGTTTATAGCCACGTGAGATCGCACAGCAACTCTTGATGTGTTGATCATTCTCGGTTACGAGCGACGCAAAAAAATGATGTGGTACAATAAAGTAAAATAGCTATATAGTTGGGTAGCCTCTTACCAGACCCTCTCGCGCCGTCGTGCCCGGTTCTCGTATGAGACGACATCTAATGAGACGTCATTTTATACTGAACCCACGGGCATAGCGTGACTTCTAGAAATAGAGGCTAAACTTGGCGATAATACGAGTCATCAACATTTTTATGCTGATACTGTTGAATCAGTGGCAGATACAGACTGGAAAAAAACCGTAGTGTAGGTACGTATCTACAGCTTTGGTAGTCACACATATGAAAATTAGATTCCCATTTCTATGGCCTCGCCTACAGATAATGGGGCTATAGCCTGGTCACGTCATTCACTCTGCGAATCGACCACGACAGTGCGAGAGAGTTTGGTACAAGGCTAGTAGTTTGGCGTTCGGTTATGTCTACCAGTTCTTTCTAATACAAACTACAATTTATTAATGCTTTTACCGTTGTGTGTATTATTTATTAGTTAAAGAATATTAACTTTTCTACTATCACATGCATTTTTTGCAAGAAAGTTTTAAAAAGCCTTTGGTCTAATTCTAAAATCTTGCCTTTTAACTAAATCAACCTCGAAATTGCTACGACTATCATCATCATTCGGAACAGTATCTCAACATTAGAAACAAATGCCGTTATAGATGCCAGATTTAAGACCATATAAGGCGGTAGGGCTAGCCAGAGTACTCTTTATAGAGTGAACATTTCCCAGAGGCTATTTCATGGTTGTAGGAACCAGTTAGTCCTGTCTGTCTGTTTTCGGTGGCACCATTTAGCAAAGACTGTGTACTTGCAACAGTCGACAATTGCACAAAACTTCCTGTTAAAAATACAGGTGATGAAACACTAATATATTTAAAGTTAAAATAAAAATAGACTAGAGCATCTTAGTTGATATTTACGTTGTCCTGAGGTAATTGCATAGCCACATAAAACAGTAATTGTTTGTAAACGAGAGCATTGATTCAAGAACACGTTGTTTAGTAGAATATAGGTCGTCTATAACAGTATGCTGGAAGACTGCGTTTTGGGTTGCTATCTTTGGAAACGCCCTCTTACCGCGCGTTAGACCCAACTTTTAAAATACTTCCTACCGGCCTAAATGCTGATAAAGTTAGTTCAAACTGTTGAAAACAATATAAAAAGTACTATCAAGGGTCTAACTATCGGTTGAAAGGCATATATTAAACATATCTGACTAACTAATTACATTAACTAGATAAATAATACTGTACATGCATTTTATTACAAATTTAACGTCATTTTGAATTTTGATTTTCTTTTGCTAATTTCTTTGAATTTGGTGTAAGATTGCAGACATTGAACGAAAGTTTACTTCGTTAAAAGTGCCGAGATCGGGTAAGACTTGTGTTTTGGACTAAATCGTAGACACACACACTCGCGCGCGCGCACACACACTCACATAAAATGGCAAATGGCAAAATGACCATTGGTTAAGGAGCTGCCGTTATACGGTGATGCTCACCAACCAGATGCTTGGGTTTCTGTGCACTAAGTAGGAGCAATGGGCCGTGCTAAGCAATCTCCTGGAGCCTGACCACGTGCTTGCAGAATCACTGACTGCGACGCCAATGGTAGTGTGATCACTCGATGTCCCATTCGGACACCAGTGGCTAATGGACTTTGTCGCAGTCGCAGGCATTTGCCACCCCAGTCAAAGATCAGGTACTCATTTATACTCCTGATTCTAGAGAACCAATTGTGTGTAATTTTTTGCTGAAGGAAGCTATGCCATAGCTCTACGTCACTGTGGAATGGAGTTTACAACAGTGCAAGATATCGGATGTTTCTATTCTCCAAACACACTCTCTAACCAATTGAGCCACAGCAACACACACACACACACACACACACACACACACACACACACACACACACACCACACACACACACACACACACACACACACACACACACACACACACACACACACACACACACACACACACACACACACACACACACATTATTAATTCATAATGTTTTTAGTTGATGGTTTCCAGACTGGACTTCCTGGCCGTGATGGACGAGACGGTCTTCCAGGTAAGCAATTAATGTCAATTCAGCGGTAAAACATAAAAATTTGCCTTATCTTTTGCCCTAATTTATTTATATTGCAAAGTTATAAAACGTAAGACTACTGAATATATTAATGTCCTTTAATATCTTGTAAGAATATGTAAAATAAATAGATAAATATACTGTATGTAGAAATTGATACTGTTAATATCTATTGAAGGTAATAACAAAACCTCAAAATCTAAAAGTTTTATTGCAAGAAAAACGATAACTGGTTTTTGTCTCCAACTGTAGGAATTTAAATTATGAATAATAAGTAATTTTTTTACAAATTTTATTTTAATTGCTTGGGATAAATGTAACACATTGGGCATTTGACAATATATTAAAAGTTAGTGGACGCAAACTATTATATATAACTAGACACATGTCCCGTCCTTCGTACGGGTATAATACTGTAGTGTAAAGATAGGGTTGTGAACACGTCAAGTGCAATCTTTGTTGCGATGTGCCAGATGTGCTGAATGAATTCGAATCTTGATCTTCGCGCTTGTTTCGATAAACATCGTCACACTCACCTTGTAGCGCTTTCTACACAAAACGTGTAGGCTGGATTTGGTGCAAATGCAATAGGAATTTAGAGAGAAACGATAGCGCTAGAAGAGTAATGTTCCGTCTTCAAGAGATGTTCTTGATTGCTCGAAGATTTGCGAAGGAAGACGACGCGTACGGTATACACAGGACTGGTGTGAATGTGTGTTGAAATAAACTGCAATGTGTAGCCTTTGCGTCATCGAAAAATTTTACGCGGAGTCAGCCCCTTGAGAAGGGCCCTGGTGCATAATTTTTTATTCCTTTACGCAAGACTTTCTCTTCGCGTTCCGAGCGTGCTTTCCGATTTCGGTTGCGGACGAATTAAAGACGTAGCCGCGTATCGCGAACACACGCACAGACAAACAAATTGATCTTTACATGTACTAGATTATATCTGTTGTATTGCCTTAAACAGTTTCTCATTTACATGTGTATATATGCTAAACAAATACTCTAAAGATAGTACCTCGCTTTCTAACCTCAAATTGTCTCTCTGTGTGCGTGTGTTGCGATGGGCGGCCACATTGTCGTCCGTTCGCAACTAAAATCGGCACGCACACTCTTCACGCAAAAGAGAAGGATTGATTATTTTTTAAGAATAATGCGTTTCCCTTCAAGGAGTCAAGTCCCGCAAAAATTTTTCCAAAGACACAAACGTTACGCCTAACAGTTTATTTGAACTCACGCCCATACCTGTCTTGTGTAGACTTTACGTGTCGTCGTCCTTCACAAAGCTTCGAGTTATCAACGATTTCTTGCCAATTGAAGGTGCTCTTATAGCGCTTGCGTTTCTCTCAAAATTCTGATTTACAAATTTTTTAGCTGCAATTCTTGCTATGAGCAGTTCATTCTCTAAGATGACAAATTTTTATTAGATTCGTTGTATTCGTATTCCTAGAGATTAATTAATAATCGGATCGCTGATGCCATGCAACAACGCAAGCGCGAACTTTTGAATAGTCAACAAACACTAAGAAAAATTATGTAAAATACTACAGATTATACTATGTTCATACCTAGACAGCACTCCGGGTCTCGGCCAATAATCGCTCTCACCGGGTGGCAAATCACAGCAACTTCCGGTTAAGGATTGGGTAATTAAATAAATAATTTATATACACCTATTATTACCGCGTGACTTGTTTAACATCTTACTTGTAATAAACTAGACAGTCTTTCCAATTTCTAACTTTCGTACACTCTTCACTGTACGCGATTCATTAGAGAGAGACAATGCTGTATATACCGCCCTTTGTGATTCCATATTTTTTCATATATATTACTGCACCGCCCAATGATCAAGACAACTAGAAATTACCCTTTCAGCGCGAGTTAAACGGCCACTCCTGTTAGCACAAGTTAGCCCGGAGCAATTGCTATTCGCTGTCTGCTTGTCTGACATAGCAATGTAAATTGAACAAAATTGCAAAATACGTTAAATGACAATTATCTTGGTTGCCTCAAGTTATTTATCTTTGTGTTCCTGCATAAGTATCCTTTTCGATACTGATCGACTTCTTCGCATCTATCTAGATACAATCTATCCTTCCTGTTCCGTATCCAGAGGTGCTTCCCTTGAGAGATAATCTTCGTCTAAATCACAATCGACGGACTATTTTGTCATTTAGCAACATCACAAAGTGTAGAGGAGAGACCATTAGCAAACTGGACCTTAAACAACTCAGTCGGTTGATAATAATAGCCATGTGACTTGTTAGCACGCGTGGCTCTCTTTTCATAATGTCAACAGTAACTCAAGACTACGAACACCCTCGCCAAATCCTAGACTTTTCACACTTTTTGAGCAAAATTTATTTGCCACAAGGCCGAGTAGTCATACAAAATAAATCACTTATCTAGCGTCGCCTTTCGATGTTATCATACGGCGCGCCACTTGTGCCGTAATTCGCTATTTCTACTTAAGTAGAAATAATACTACCTAAGTGAAATTCAATTCTAATTAAGTGAAATTCAATTCTACTTAAGTGAAATTCAATTCTACTTAAGTGGAATTCATTTCCACTTAAGTGTAATTCATTTCTACTGAAGTAGAAATCAGTACTTCTACTGAAGTAGAAATTCATTTCTGCTTAAGTGAAATTTGTTATTTCCACTTCAGTTGAATTGAATTCCACTTAAGTGGAAATGAATTTCACTTAAGCAGAATTATTTCTACTTAAGTAGAAATAGCGAATTACGGCACAAGTGGCGCGCCATAGTTATCACGATACATTAACTCGATTCTCCAGATTTCGCTCTCGCTAACAAATTTGTTTAGTTGTCGTTACACTTTCCGTTTTAATCTGTAAAAATAATAAATATAACTTTGGAGTGTACCTAAAGTATTCATATTAACAAAATCATTTAATTATTTAACTTGTAATATAATTTTGTTATTGAATTAATTCGATCAGTTGCTTCATTGTTTCCAGGGAATGTGGATATCCGATGCACCCTTAAGTTTGTCTGATTTATGTAAGTAATTATGCATTTTGTCATTGCTTTAAAGCTACAAAATTATTCAGGGACTAGATATAAATTAATACTAATGATTCTATTTAGTAATATTATAAAGTAGTTTGCTAAGTAATATAAAACATGTAAGTTACTCTAACTACCATCTAACCTTGTTTCTTTAAATAGCAATCGTTTTATCTCTGTTTGTCTCTAATACAAGTCAAGAGTAAAACTATATTTGTATAACGTGGTTATATTGATATTGTTTTATAGGACCGGCTGGACTACCTGGGAGAGATTCGTGTTGCCAATGCGACAGTAAAAATCACTATAATCAACAACCCAATGGTAGATGCATGCAGACACAATATATACTAATTATTACTAATACAAAGATTTGTAGTCGTGTCTAATTCTTCTACATCTGTCACATACACAAGATGGGGACGCACGTCTTGTCCAAAACATGCAACGCTAGTGTACAAAGGACGAGTTGGAGGTGGACATTATAATCACAAAGGGAGTGGAGTTAATGCACTGTGTCTGCCTGACAATCCCATCTACGACAAATACTACACTGGTGCTCAAAGTGTCAGTCATGTATACAATGCAGAGTACGAAGTATCTAACTTTAATCCCTTTTCTGGAGTTCAACCACAAGATGACGTACCTTGTGCCGTTTGCAACGTTGATTACAAAAGTACCAAAATCATGATTCCAGCAAGAAATGAATGTCCTTCTCAATGGCAGAAAGAGTACTCAGGATATCTCATGTCTGGTCATTATAATCACCCTCACTCAATCGAATATCTGTGTGTCGATCGTGACGCAGAAGCTATACCAGGCACTATTGCCAATAGAGATGGCATGCTTCTGTACTTCGTTGATGGAGTGTGCGGAGGTCATCTCCTTTGTAGTCCTTATGTCAGTAATCGAGAGCTTACATGTGCTGTCTGCACCAAGTAATCAAAGAGAGATTGGCCTTGCTGACATCTCACATGTGTCATGCATGCTATAGACAACTTATGTCCGTGTTCTCAATATATGTTCATTTTGAGTTGAGTCATATGTTGACAGTGTAGTTGTTCTTTTCATCGTACACTCACTGTGCACAAGTACATAAGTATTTTATCAATAAAATTTATGTCTAGTAACTAATAAATGTAATCATACTATTAGTTTGAAATTAGTTTGTTTCTAAGAAAGTCTCTATATTAAGACATTTCTTCCATTTTCTTCCGGACTTTATTGCTCGTTTTCGATGTAAGAATGATCACGGAATTAGCTATCATAGTATGGATGCTCAATCAAATGCAAACTGCATTCGCCTTGGAAACCCGAAGTATATTATGGCACACCCTAGACTACATGCAGATACGTATAAGGCTATGGAGACTGCGAGTAAGTGATAGTTCATTGGAGCTTAGGGAAACTCACATATATACGTCACTATACATATTTGTACTATTTTGTAAGTATATGTATATGTATGCATCCATACATGCAATTATGCATGTTGTTACATTTTGCATAAATGATAAAATCACTACTTAAGCTTTTGCGCATGTGTCACAAGGTACGGTTTAAACCCTGTATATATTTAGGAATTGCACCGGCAAGGTAGCGTTGTGAAAGCCCTGTCATCATTTTGCACACCTAGAAATGGTAAATAATATAAAGACTAAAATTTCTGAAAATGGAATAGAATAAATGTTTGTACGTTGCGTGCTACATCCTAATCATAACAACCTAGAAAACAATTGCTAGTATTGGAGGCCCTTGCGCAAATTTTCTTCTTCTTCCCCACGAGCATTTATTTTGAATAGCATTAGACTTGGGAAAACTCTCTAGAATTACTCGAATTCTAATATTTTGCAATTGGAAGTCGAAAAGAGGAAGAGGTTGGCTGCGCAAGACTGTACAACCAACTAGGCAAAACATTCATGAAAGAGTTTATCACTAGAACTGAGTAATTGGATCAGGTTTGCAATTGTCAGGTCTACTTCCCTTTTACCGTCTCTTCATTGCTTTGAATGATTGCTTTCTGCAAGCTGGTGAAACTTGTGACATCCAAATTAGATATGACCGTAACTGTCACACTGCGGACAGAATAATAGAGTCTTCAATGATCTTTCAAGTAGTACTCAAAACTATAACTGTCTTTGACACCACAGATATAACGGAAGCCCTTCTCGTTTAGGCTTTCCTTTATCTAATCGAATTTTAGTCTGCCTCTTACTTACGAATTGAACTGATTGATCGTAACAGTTTCGTGTGACTGCGACACTGTCCTTAGCTTCTACAAATACTAAATCATCACCTAAAACTTGTTCTAGGGTCCTACTAAGTATACATAAGTGAAATTATTCATAAAACTTTTAATCATCTTATGTTCACTGATCAAATGCGACCATCATACTCAGCAGCAGTAAACTGGCAGTTGGAGGCTTTTGGTTCAGTCCATCAAAGTAGAACTGCAATGAGTTATCCGGCTGTTGTTTTCGACGATGCATGTACACAAACTCTCTGTATACCATTACATTTCCTTTGCAAGGAGAAAAAGATCTAACCTGTCACTCAATTCTTCCGTAATGTAGTCATTGAATTTTTTTGGAAGAATTGAATTCCCAGGCGAAGGCGTAGCTCTTAACGAAGTCATCTATAATGGGCAGGTTTCATCTAGTTGCTTCATTGATAGTATGATCGTTCTCTGCCAACTGCACAAAAAATGAAGAACAGTCTTACCAAACTGTCAAAACTTTGATGGGAGTCTTCGTTTTCCCCTTTTTTGAACGGGCCAATAAATTTACAAAGTCTCTTAATAAGTGTTAAATGACTTGAATCCTATGACCGCGGCTTCGCCGTTTACTTCTAGCCCAACGCAAACGGTTCGCAGAGTCAATCTGTACAGAAAAGACAAGAGAATTGCCCAATAGAAGGAAAGACAACAAACAAAGTGGATTAGCACAACTCGCTTATTCTTGCGAATGCTAAAATAACGGTTATTAATATCCATAGTCACTATGATACTAGTTACTAGAATACTATACAACAACCACACCCAATATTAGCCTAACCTCGGCCGCCCAGATTT
Source organism: Corticium candelabrum (assembly GCF_963422355.1). Taxonomy (NCBI): domain Eukaryota; kingdom Metazoa; phylum Porifera; class Homoscleromorpha; order Homosclerophorida; family Plakinidae; genus Corticium; species Corticium candelabrum. The sequence goes on along the minus strand of NC_085101.1, from coordinate 2,635,883 downwards.
GTGTAGAGCCGATCCACGTGTCTGGGATGATACCGCTTTTTCTCAATATATTGCTGTTGGTCTTAGGACCAGCATTAGCCTTCAGTTCCACAAATACATACCTTTCAATTAGAGCTGTAATAAAAGAACGACGAAGACATGTCGCGCTAGAACATCGTTTCGATTCCGCTGCACAGATGCCAATGTGCTTACTGTAAATACGGTTTTATCAATTTGTGTGTTAGTAAGAAACGAGAGCGGGACGCTAGGAAACACTTTCTTTTACTCATGGCGCGATCTGCATGTGTCTCATCACCGTTAATCCACTGCGAGTCGCTGTTAGTCGTCGCGCGTAGCCGCGAATAGGAGATAAAAATTCGCAATGCGCCTATCCGCTCTGACTCGTCACCGATTCCATGTGACTTGCCGCGAAATCGCGACAAAGCTTTGCCGTGAATTCATCGCGAGACTTTGTCTAGTAGACGTGATCATGAAGTTGTCGAGCTTGCAGCTGTATAGTGTAGATGTCGAAGCATCGGTTCGTGAATTAGAACAAACGGCTATAGATCTGTTACTAGAAGGTGTCGTTACTGCCGTTGACAAGAGCAGAATACAAATCACAACGTGTACAGACGTGATTTTTGCGTGAAGACCGTACTACAAGTCATCCTCTGTGTACAGTGTATAGCCTCGCAAGCCAAGCTCTTCCGCGCAGTCGCTGAGCTAACCGCACGTGAATCACACGAGGAGGAGGAGCTTTTGCCGGAATTGCTACAGCGCGAGAAGAACCTGGTCGCTTTCGAGAATGTCATAGTGACGTGGGACCCCGGATCCGGTTTTATAGCTGGATAAAGCTAATTCAATTAGGTAAGCATTAAGGTATGAAAGTTGAGAAAACGCAACATCGCTTCACGCAGTTGCTTGTTTTGCACGAAGTACGTAGTTGACATCGTCGGTCGCTTCTAGTATGTATCTAGCCAGCTCAGCCATTTAATACTGCAGTGTCACGACTCCTTTTCAGCATTCAGTTTCGCCAACATTGCACCGCCGAATCTAGATCCGCAGCGCTGTAGTTTGAGAAATGAACTCATTTTACGCGGCTAGTGTATGCGTAGGTCGCGTCACTCTCCTGGTTAGCGAAAACGATTGGTTAATCACGTGCTGAATTTCATTTCCTCAAATCCTATTGGTCAAACGTTCCGTCAAAATAGAACACCATCCTTTTCAAACGCACGAATCGTATCGTAACATATATTGACGTAACGTACCTGGTTCACTGACGACGGTCGTTACGTTGGCCCAGCGTAGGATATGTAAACCGGCTGTAACACACAATCACACGAACTACACGTAAGAAATATTACTATTTATATACCATGTGCAATCTGTGTCCAATACAACTAAATATTTGCCTAGCTAATTAATCGTTTCTGCTAGATTTAAATATATGGATGCCAACTCGATCTTCGTGTTTTCACTTCTAGATTATCGTGCAACTTGGGAACAACGAGTGAGAGAGAAGAAGCATCATGTCAGAATTTCTCTTTCGTGCCGCCATGCTTCTAAAATACATCGATCTATATGATACTCGTCCAGTCAAGGTAGGGAGTCTATTGATGCTTAACGTAGTTACTCAAAGTTGACTTCGCCTTGGAAGAGCGCGCGCGTACCAAGCCTCCCGGACAAGGGGTGCCGGTGAGCATGCGTGCAATTCCCGGCCGCCTTGAGCAGTCTTCATACGCATAGTTTCCGTCGCCGGTCTTCCTCTCAGGCAGTCTGGCATCAGGCAGATATGATACTCGTTCAGTCAAGGTAGGGAGTCAACTGTATAATATACTATGTTGGCTTAGCCACTGGAGCGACCTTGATTCTCAATTGGTAGTTAGTGGACATGTTACAACCAAAATTTTGACATAAACGACGTGCTGTCTTTCTGCGCACCTTTCCAGCAGTAACCTGCACCGTTTATTCAAAGAGAGCCTTAGCTTTGAAATTCGTCTGCTGAATGTTGTTTTCTCGACACCATTTGACTTCAAATAAATTGGAACGCAGGTAAAGTGATATATAAATCTTTTAATTAAGTGCATGTGCTCCGCACAGAGTAATTGGAATATTTGAACTGTTGCATCCACTCCAAATTGTGCACTATGTATTGCAAATTTATTTCCTGTGTGCAATTGAATAAAATAGAATTGATAATAGGGTACATGCATGTAATTAGAAAAGTGGAAAGTACTCAGGGAATAAATTTCTATTCAAAACTACTACCAAATATTTATTTATTAACAGATAACACTATACAATTTAAATCTACATAGGATATGTGTACACACAACGTTTATTAAATTGAGTTAATTACGTTACGTTAAGTTAACTACTCTCGTTTAAGTTGATGGTATCACTCATAGTGTTGACACTTGTAGGTATTCCAGGGAAATGATTTTAAATAATTGGCAATTTATTTAAAACAACATACATTGGCATTGCACGTTAGATAGTTTGTGACATGAATGACAGCATACTGGTGTGTGTGTGTGTGTGTGTGTGTGTGTGTGTGTGTTTTTGTGTGTGTGTGTGTGTGTGTGTGTGTGTGTGTGTGTTGTGTCTGTCTGTCTGTCTGACTGTCTGCCTGTCTAATCATCTGTGCTGTCTATTGTTTATATTTGAAAATTCGTTTTTTCGTTTTCCTTTTAAAGTTTAAAAAATAAACAATCTGTCTATCTGTCTGTCTGTCCGAGAGATATTGATCTTTTCCTGCGTTCAGTGACACCAACCAATGCCCTGACATTGTTGACTACAATCAATGGCCGTAGGCAATACATTGCGATGTTAGTTATGTATGTCACAGCCTGGTTGTCAAGATAAAAAAAATTCTACGTTTCTAATGACACTTCGAGCAGTACATGTAAGCAGGTAATATAGAAGGGGCCTGAGTTTGGAAACATTGTTGATAAATACGATTTTCTGTTAAATAAATACAAGTAAATACTGGTTTTAGAAGTATAAACCAATGTATCTGTTCATTAATTGCTTCTGCAATATTTTAATTTAAAAAATTTGTTGTACGAGTTTCAGTTTATTCATAATTTAATACTAGTTTAGTAACTTAATTCCATATTACAAACTTTATTTGTCTGTACTGGCCAAGGCAATGATTAGACAACACAAGAGTGGCTTAATTGGACAAGGCAAGGCAGTGAAGAATTGAGCGATGTCATCTCTAGTAGAATGGGAGATAATGTGCAGTATGAGAGTCAACTCGCTCATTTACTATCAATCGAACTAAAAATGGTTGCCGATTCTTGAGCTACATTTCTGCTACGTGTTACTGAGAAAACCACCAAGATTGCTATTATACTGCAAATATGAATTTACTTGTTTATAGAGCCAAGATCATTCAGTGTGGGAATTACAAAATCATTCTGTCGACAACCTATGGCCAACACAAATCGCCCTACTTTCTGTCGGTCTGTCTGTCTGTCTGTAGAAGCAGCCCTTAAGATCAGGTTTAGAGGATTCGGTCTAACACAGGCCAGCCAAATTTCTCATGCAGCTTACTTATCTTCATGGTGTGTGTCTGTCTGTCTGTCTGTCTGCCTGTCTTTGTGTGTGTCTGTTTGTTAGTCTGTTCATCTCTGCTTTCTATTGTCTATATTTTGAAATTTGCTTTTGTTGTATCTTTTAAAGTTTAAAATCAATAAACAATCTGTCTATCCGTCTCTCTGTCCGAGAGATATTGATCTCTTCCAAGGTTCAGTGACAGATACCAGTGCCCAGACATTGTTGACTACAATCCATGGCCGCAGGCAATACATTGCGATGTTACTTAAGCACAGCCTGGTTGTCAAGACAAAAATATTACTACGTTTCTACTCACACTTCTAACAGCACATGCAAGCGGGTATTATAGAAGGGGCCTCAGTTTGGTATTGTTGTTGATAAATACGGTGTTCTATCGAGTTTCGCGTCAACAGCGAAACAAGGTTTGGAATATGGAATCAAGTTAATAATTACACTAGCTTGAAACTAACTGTACTAAATTATGAATGAGCAGAAACTCGTAAAACAGATGTTCTCTAACTACAACATTGCAGAAGCAATTAATGTACAGATACAGTGGTTTACATGTCTGAAACCAGTCTGTTTTCCGGCGCAGTTTAAAGGCGAAATTAAGGTCTGGATGCGAGAGACTAGTCTGTATGTAAATACATATTACAACAAACGAAGAAACAAAGAACAACAAAATGACAAGTACACATCATGTACCTGTCATCAATACCGGGCAGTTCAAATCATCAAAACAGACAGATGTCGTCCTTCTTGGTTTGTACATGTTCATTTAATGTCAAAATATGTCATCACTTAAAGGAGAACTCCCGCGCTAATGCAAGTTAATGTTTAATCAAAGTCCTAGTTGCCACAACTCCATTCGCATAACAACTTTTTGCCTAAGCCTGTCAGGAAGAGAGAAGCAAGAAAGTAAAGTTGGGGGCGTGTCACGTGGGCGCCGCCATCTTGGATGATGACGTAAGTGTCTTACCTTCGCGCATGTGTACATTGCTTCGTAGGCAAATCTTGCGTAGGATGGTGTATTGCATTGCGTACGGCTGTAATAATAAAGATAAGGACAGCCACGTGGTGTGCGTTTCTATCGATTACCGCTTAAGAACAAGCCATTGCTGAAAGAGTGGTTGTCCAGGCTTCATCTGAAGGATCCGCCCTTGTCACAGAATAGTCGTGTGTGTACGGAGCACTTCCACTCCGACTGCTTTGAGCGAGATTTACAAGCAGAGCTCTTAGGAACAAAACAAAGGGTGTGCCTGAAGCCCAACGCTGTTCCAACACTCTTCTCTTTCGTAAGCAGTACATCAACGAGGGTGACCGGCAAGCGACGACAGCATGTTCACGTAAAACAATCCACGCTTCTATAGTACAAACTAGGAAGTTAAGAATATTATGTAATGTGCAGGCTGTTACTGATATACTAGAACAGTCATCATCTAAAGCAGCTAAAGAGGAATCTGACCAAGAATTTGAAGGATTGGAAGACCAGGAGATACCAGAGTCAAACACTCTACAACTAATGTGTGATGCATCAACGCAGTACGATCTGTCACATATTGTGAATCCAGAAGAACATTCATATTGTTTAACCTCCTCTCCCATTCCTTTAGCTGATAGGGCATTTCATCCTCCTTCATTCTTGATAGCGGCTGACCCAGGGAGTCCTACTGCTTCATCGGAGGGAGAGGTATCACGTGACATTTATACTGGTTCAGACTACGATCTTTTCAATGATACAGCTGCTGCAGACACATCAGTAACATCAGTTCAGTTAGACGAAACAGAAAAATTACCACCAGAAGAAGAACAAAAATACATTGTTTTCAGTAGCTGCCTCCAGACCCTTCTTCGATTCTGTCCAACCTGCGGAGCAGTTGTTGAAAGCACATCAAGAACACTCACAAGGAAGCATGTTGACTGTGACACTGCAGTGCTCCAATGGTCATTTCATTACTTTGAACGCACAGCCATTAGTCAAGGACATTCCAACAGGCAACGTATTAGCAGCCAATGCAATCCTTCTCTGTGGTGAAAACTTTGCAAAATTTTCGCAATTTGCCGATGTTTTGAAACTGCAGTTCATAAGTGAGTCTACCTTCTATCAAATCCAAGATGCATACCTCGTACCAGTCATAAATGACTTTTGGGAAAAACACCAGAAATCCATTCTTCAACAGCTCAAATACACCCCCCTATGTCTCCTAGGAAACGGGCGCTGTGATAGTCCTGGCTATTCTGCCAAATATGGCACATACACTCACACTGAGCAGGAAACTGGACTAATACTTGACTTCCAACTTGTTCAAGTCAGTGAAGTTGCCAACTCTGTTGTCATGGAACGCAAAGGATTTGAACGTTCACTTCAAAAGCTTCAAACTGAAGGCTTGCACATCAAACAAATTGCAACTGACAGACATATCCAAATTGCAGCTACCATGAGAAAGAAATACCCCAACATAGACCATCAATTTGATGTTTGGCATGTGTCTAAAGGAATTGCAAAAAAGCTGACACAGAAGGGAAAATCTAAGAGATGCACTAAACTCCTGCCATGGATCCAATCCATCTCCAATCATCTGTGGTGGTCTTCTCAGTCTTGTGATGGAGACTCCCAAATACTTACTGAAAAGTGGACATAAGTTATCCACCACATAGTAAACTTCCACTCTTGGAAAGGTGCTAGCAAGTTTACAACATGTGAACACGAAGAGCTAAGACATGAGGAATGTGACGAAAAATCCTGGCTGAAGCCTGGCTCCAATGCTCATGAGGCCCTAAAAGAGGTTGTGTTAGACAAAAAGTTACTAAAAGACATAACCAAAGCTCACCAAATTTTGTCACACAGGCATGCTAGAAGTGTTTCACTCACTTCTCACAAAGTACTGTCCTAAAAGGCAGCATTTTGGGTATAAGGGTATGATGACAAGAATACAGCTGGCTGCTCTGGACCATAATTACAGCATTGATCGAGAACAAGCAACAAAAAGTGAAGGAATCAAGAGGTATAAAGTTGTATTTCCTAAAGCTACAAAAGCCTGGGTAGCAAAGCCTATAGCTGAGACAAAATCGTATCAATACCTCCACGAAATTTCAACGTCTGTGCTGAAGAGAAGATCAATGGAGCACAATCCCATAAGGCACCACAAAGCTAAAGCTCCACCAGTGGACTTACCCATAAATATAGCTGGGCACGAACAGCCTCCCAAAGAAGAGATTATACGTAGAACTAGTACTCGATTCAATTAGAAGTATTAGTCCAGTTTCCAGTTATTCAGTTAGAAGGTCTTCAGTTGTTTGTGTCAACTACATATTCATTTGTTAGCTAATACATCACTGAGAATCATTAGTATCTCTAAACCCAACATTGTGCCCACTCTTTTCTGGAAACGCTCTGCGTACGGCAGACACCACACACGATGGTATGACTATTCGTACACCTCTCCCCAACATCTCGTGAGCCCAGTGAGTAAATTGGCGGTAAGCCGCCAGTCTCAAAAGCCTACACAGAGAATTGCCATGCACTAGCAGCTGAGAATGAACGTGATCGTTGCTTCAAATCATACCTGGCCGTAAGAGGTTCTGTAATGGAGCCTGGAGAGACGTTCATGACACCTACCGCTGTGCGTAGAACTTCATAGTGCAAGCAGGCAGTGTGAAAACTGACATGCGCTGTCGCACATCTCACGCCATGAAGTCCCCAGCTCAGAGCATCGACTTCCTTGCAGCAGGTACATTCTGTAATGCTCGGTATGACGATACACAAACCACAAGTACACCACTCGGTGTTTTCTAGTCGTTCCGTACGCGTATCAGGGACATGAAGTGTTTGGTCATCGTCGTCGCCACCGCCAGAATCATTTCTGACATATCTCCAGCGTTTCGAACATGTTCAAAGTTATACGGACGGATAGTTTCCATTGTTCTCTTCAGCCGCTGCGAGACATGCGCATAGGGTAAGACACTTCTACGTTATCATCCAAGATGGTGGCGCCCATGCGACACGCCCCCAACTTTGCCTTCTTGTTTCTCTCTTCCTGACAGGCCTAGGTAAAAGCTTGTTGTGCCAATGAAGTTGTGGCAACTAGTACTTTGATTAAACATTAACTTGTATTAGAGTGGGAGTTCTCCTTTAACAAAGAAGTAGAACACAATTGCTTCACATGACCTCTAATGTCTATAGAAAAACTCTGCTGTGTATTGGCACAATAACAGATGTAACTGTTGATATCTATATACAAATACACACATACGCACGCACGCACGCACGCACACACACCACACATACAAAAACACTCAAACACACACACACACACACACACACACACACACACACACACACACACACACACACACACACACCAGTATGATGTCATTCATGTGACCAACCATATAACGAACAATGTCATGGTATGTTGTTTGAAATAAAATGCCAATTGGCCAAAAGGTATATCACTGGAATACCTACAAGTCAACAATACCACGAGTAATACCATCGACGTGTGATAAAATCAACTTAAACAAGAGTAGTTACCTTAATGTATTTTAATCAACTAAATTTATTAAATATTGCGTATACACACACACACACACACACACACACACACACACACACACACACACACACACACACACACACATCCTATGTTTATTTAAATTGTATATTGTTTCTCTTGTAATAAATATTTTGTAGTAGTAGTTTTGAAATAGAATTAATTGTCTGAATACTTTTCTAATTGCATGCATAAACCCTATTGTTAATTTCATATTATTCAATTGCACGCAGAAAATAAATTTGCCATACATAGTACACAATTTGCAGTGGATGCAACAGTGCAAATATTGCAATTACTAATGTGCGTAGCGACTACATTCAAAATGATTTCAAGAAAATTAAATTTGTATAACCGCAAAACATAGCAATTATAAATCACTTTACCAGCGGTCAAATCTATTTGAAGTCGATCAGTGTCAAGAAAACAACGTTCAGCAGATGTCGTTCAAAACCGAAGCCCCATTGAATAGACGTTACAGGTTACTGTTCGAAAGGTGAGTAGAAGGAGAGCACTTTGTTTATGTCAAAATGTGAAAATTGTGGATGTAACATGTCCACTAACTACCGACAATCAAAGGTTGCCACAGCGGCTAAGTCAACACAGCATATTATACAACATATATAGAGTATATTATACCGTGTGTGTGTGTGTGTGTGTGTGTGTGTGTGTGTGTGTGTGTGTGTGTGTGTGTGTGTGTGTGTGTGTGTGTGTGTGTGTTAGATTTGTTTGCCCACTGCTTGTGGGCAAAATATAAACAAATTGAAATATATGTGCATATATATATATATATATATATATATATATATACATATCACAAAACATTGTCAACATTACAGATGGCTAGTCTGTCCAAGATCATTTTAGCATTATACTGCCAAAGACTAAAAGAAAGTTGTTGCAGTAAATGTTTTATAGCTTATAGACCGTTGTACCTTAGTTAAAACAGTTCTTCCAGCAATAATTTTTGAAATTTCTAAAAAACTAGGAGACCAAACTCCCAGTGTCTCTACAACTAGAGGATAGAAATCACACCCAGCTGCGGTAACTTCATTTTCATACCGTGCAATCTTATCGGAGTCTCCTTCAGCAGCTGCTGCTCCTGGTTAGGTGGCTAATTCTAAAAGATACGATGCCTGTAAGGAATTGCTAACGGTCATATCAAAATACGCAGCTCGGCCCTGCAGGAAATCAAGATCAAACACATCCCCTGGCCTGGCATTGATGTAGTTGTTGCACCGTTGCTCCTTCTTGTAGTCGCGGTTGTCAACAAGAATTGTATTGAAAATGACGTCACAAAGTGTGTCATGCCTTTTATTTCTTGGAGAGCCATGACAATAATCCAAGACATGATCTCCATGTGGATCGATGACAGTACCACAAGGACACCTAACGGACGAAGGAGGAGATGGAACCACAGGAATGCCAAGCCACACACACACACACACACACACACACACACACACCACACACACACACACACACACACACGTACAGTATAAATAGAGTATCCATACAGTAGATTATACAGTATATTATACAAGATATTATGTAGTATACAAACAGTATACATATATATATATATATATATATATATATATATATATATATATATATATATAAGTATATTATACAGTATACTATGCAGTATATATACAGTATATATAAGTATATTATACAGTATATTATACAGTTTATATATATATATATATAAATATATATATTTATATATATATATATAAATATATATATTTATATATATATATAAATATATATATATATAAATATATATATATATATATATATATATATATATATATATTTATATATATATATATTTATATATACAAGCTAAAAAATATCTAGCTAGTATCATTTTAGCTTGTATATATATATATACAAGCTAAAATGATACTAGCTAGATGTAGTTTAGATGGTACTGCTAGTCCCCTATGGGACCTATAATATAATATATATGTTTATATACTAAAAAAAAAAAAAAAAAAATATATATATATATATATGTATATATATATATATATACATACATATATATAGTAAACATATATATATATATATATATATAGTATACATATAGTATATATATACTATATGTATACATATATATATATATATATATATAGTATATATAGTATACATATATAGTATACATACATATATATATATATATATATATATATATATATATATATATATATATATATATATATATATATATATATAGTATACATATAGTAAACAATTCGATGCATGCATGTACACACTGCATATCGACGTACAGTTGAATATAACTAATTAATACTAAAACAGACGGAAAATGATTTCAAAAAAAACGAAAAGATTCTATTTATTATGGATCACATTACCTGTCGTCCATTTAGTATAACTTGAATTCTATCTGTAGAAAAAGCATTCTAGAATAGATAGCTATGCAAAATTGTGAGCTCCTTTGAAAAACTTCCAAATCGCTACACCGTAGTCTTGATAATGTCTGTAGTCGTCACAAATCTTGGTCGAGGCTCTGCCATTCGTGTTACAGTGATCACAGCCGTGTAGTCCCAAAATGGGGTCTCGTCTCAATGTAGCGATCAATCGATGCCGAATTGTTTGTGTAACTGTAAGAAACTGTTGCAATTGTAAATGGCGCGTTCTAAGCGTCACCTTGGTGGGTTTAGTTGTCACACGGAACGCCTACCTGCCCACACCCACGCTCACGCACTTGCTCACCTAACTCAGCCCAAAAAATTGCCCAGGCAGGTGGGCGCCCGGTTGAAGGCAAAGACCTACTTACCCTAACTAGAGGGTGACAGGAGTGCAAGTGCTCGTAGGACCACTACTATGCAATTAGTGTGAATGAAATCTATAACTGCTTTGCGTAATTAATTGATTAGGCGCCAACAACTGCACGTACACTCCTGATACAATCACTCATCAAGTGAGGTCATTGCGCAGCTGTACAATCTCATTTTCTTGCAGAGTATCATGCGTTCTACTGGTGAGCTTGTCTTCTTGTCGCTCTCAGTTTTGTCTGTTTTCTTCCTCTCTCTTGGACGATGCCAGTTTCCCAGACAGTGCATTACCAACGATGGCGGCATGTTCACAGTTAAGGAAGAATGTTGCCCTGAAGAAATACCTGGGAATAATGCTACAAGATGCGGCGGTCAAGGTAAACCTTAGAGATTATCAGCTTGTGATGTACGCCTGCGGGGATGGTAAGAACGAGAGATACTGTACACATACTGTCTGCATAGGAACGGGACGCTGCACGTCTACCATGGCAAGACAGCTGAAGCTTGTCAGCCAAGGACGTATATTACAAAAGCAAATTTTACAGTCAAACATGCTCTGGTAACGTGGTTTCAATTGACATAGAGACCAGTCTCGTACACGCCCTCTAGAGCGTAATGGGTACGTGAAATACTTTCCAGATGCTACCCTAGAGTTGATAAAAAATGTCTATACAGATTTAGAATATCGAAACAATATGGTTGCCTTTAATTTTTTTATTTGCCATAGCTTCACTTTGTACTTCCTTGATTTCTAGTGTCCTAAAATTCTTACCTCATGTTGAAAGTATGTTAGGGCGTGGTTTCGATCTATCACATTACTTTCGTTATTATCTAACTTTGTGCAAATTTATTCAACCTGCTAATATTAATTTTAAACTAATCATTCCTTTCTAGTTTTTATAGCCATCATATTAAGTAGCTAAGGCGTCACTCAAGTCAAGCAGTACACCACTGAACAAAATTGGAAAGAAATTAGAAGTATAGTCCAAGTGGAAGCAGACAGATACTTTTGAGTCGGTTATTGGTTTGTACCTCTATAGTTGTGTAGGGACCAACTGCTAGTCTTACATGCACCTATGCAAGCAAACACACACTATACAATCATTATTCGCTTGCTTTGAGCTTTGCAATCACGTGCACATAACTTTTTTGCAACTATATTACTAACATGTATTGAAAACAATGGATATATCATGTATAAAACCTTCTATTTCAATTTGATTTAGGCAAAGGAGTCTGTGTCGCCTTGAATACAAACGACTATCGTCAGCAGCTCAATAGAGCCAGCTACTCAGCTTGTACAAATAACGGTATGACGCCATCTTGTCATAATTTTGTTGTCTATATTAAATTGAGCTTTCATTCGCTCAAAAAGTTAAATCTTATGCAAAATCGATGCTGTAATAACATCCAGTGTCCTCTTTTCTAATTTTTTTCAATGTCATTTTTAGACCCACGAATAGGATGGCCCTACTCATTTGGTGTGAGAAGATACTGCAAGTGCGAAAATAAATGGGATGGTCCCGGATGTACAGAGTGCGCTGAAGGATACATAAAGGACTCGAACAATAACTGTGTTGTCCGGACAGGATCCCAAATGCTAATCCGTAAAAACGCATTGAACATGAATGACGAAGAATGGACGACATTTTGGAGAGTTGTCAACGAGTCCAAAGTTACATACAGCGATTACTTAGTGTATAAAGGAAGTGCAACCACAACAACAGACGGGAATCCTCGTCTTTCCGGTAACTTCACATTTGTTGACAACGTGACCGTTTACAATGTTTTCGTCTGGATGCATTATTATGCAACAAAAGGAAATGTTGACAATCAGCCAAAGCAATGCGATTTTGCACATGAGCAGTCCGGGTTTCTTACTTGGCATCGCGCCTGGCTACTTTTTGTTGAAAGAGAATTGCGAAAATTGAGTTCTACGCCGAACGATTTTGCAATTCCTTACTGGGACTGGACAGACCCGAGCTCAATAGCTCCACTGTTTAATAACAGTAAGCGATCACGAATGGGCAAGAGCTATTTCTACGACGGTGTCGACAATACGCCTAAAGTCATAGAGTACACGGATAATGAAGCGGCCAATTTTGAATCAGACGAATGGCAAACGGTCTGCGTCAGTGGTAGAAACGAAGGACCGAATATCGAGTCCGTGTGCGACCCATCTACCCCGGATAACGACTATGTGAAACGATGTCTTGGATGTATTGTGGGAGCTTTGGATGACAGAGAGCTACCAACTGTGGACGAACAAGAAAAGATGTTAAAGAGCGCGACCTCGTTTGATGCACCGCCATGGAACAAGGAGCCCAATGGTGTCCAGAGCTTTCGAAACTCGTTGGAAGGCTGGGTTAATATATCTACAATCGATCAACCAGGACAATCAAAATATCACGAGTTTCACAACAGGGTTCATATTTACATGGGTGGAATTATGGCTGACGTTTCGCCAGCTCCTAATGATCCAATTTTCTTGCTCCATCATGCTAACATCGACCGTCTCTTTGAAGTATGGTTGAGAAAAGTAGACCGAGGAGACTACGTGCCGAATAGTAATCAAGCCATTCATCCGGGACATGCCAAGAATGATTGGATAATACCAATTGTTCCCTTTGTAACGCATGGAGACATATACAAGACCGCACCGGTTCTTGGATATGAATACGACAATATCGAGTTCCCAGATGAACCCACTATGGCTACTAAAGCTAGTGCAGCTACTGAAGCTACACAAGGGACTGGAGCAGCTGTACACAGTACGTAAATTTTAGTTGAAATTGAAACTACAATTTTGTAATATTGATTTTTTGGTTGCAGTGGCTGTTCCCGCTTTGACGCAAACATTTATGGTTGCTGCTGCTGTTCTTGTTGGCTTAATGTGTCACTATTTTGCTTGAAATGTTGGACGACAGCTGTCTAATGAATACTAGATTGCTGAAGCTGCTGGTTTAGCTTGTAGAGCATCGCGGTTGGAAATGCTAATTTGCCGTAATAGTCATCCATGCAGTACTTTGTTACTAGTCTATCAGCAGTTTGTCCCTCTGAATGTTGCTGTTTGCAATTATGCAAATTTTTGAATACAAATCATTGCATCTCATATTGACCAAGTCAATAAATTACGTTGATCACAGTTGCGTTTAACTGGCCTTATAACTTCCCATGATCATCCGCTGCTTTAACATTTTCTTCATGTGTGATCTTTCCCACATTGCAACACCCAAATAGCTCTAATGCATCTCAAACAGAACGTGTTGAGGCGTAGACTATCCGTCCTTATAGCCAGTTTTCTGATCCATACAAAAACGTCAGTATAACTAAGTTTCACAACATTCTGACCCTCGCCTGTTTGCTGAAGCTTCTGTTAGTAAAACACCTTTAACAAGCTCTGCGTAAACGCCGGTAGAATATTCAAAAGTTTGAAAGACATTCTTAAGACAATCTCCTTGTGAATCAATCAAGCTATACCTACACACTTCAATGAACCTCTCAACAGAGTCGGAACATCTCAGTTGTTTGTGATTTATATGTATTCAAATTAGCAGAAGTCTCAAAGGCATCTACAATTCTCTGCAACTCTGACTGAGATTGTATTTCATCGTTTAAACTAATAAAACGGATATAGACGCCAATAGTCGACTGGCAAAAGTACAATTTGCGAAAGTAGTCTGGCCATGGCCTGACCAGCCTGTTCGGTTCCACCGACCCTGTAAAAGAGAGCTAAGTTTTTATGATTAAAGTTTCAATAATAACCTGTTTAAATAATAATAATAATAATAATAATAATAAATTGTCTTCATTTTGGGGTTCCAGTGGAGAGCAGATGGTACCGGCATCATCCTGATAGCTACGCTTGTGGAGACGGATGACATTACTATGATGTGGGCTACCACCATCACCATCCCCACTGCCAAGAAGATCAAAGCCAATCGTTTAGACATCTGTCTCAGAAATAAAAAGAAAAACACTTGTCTTCTTATTGATATCAGCTGTCCTGCTGATGGCAACATTGGCAGGAAACATGCTTAGAAGATGGCGAAGTACAGCGACTTGCGAGTGGAGATAAGCCGCTTGTGGCATTGTCGAACACTGGTGGTTTCGGTGGTCTTGGAAGCTTTGGGCAGAGTCCAGGCAGGTATTGCACGGTGGCTGGACATTATTCCATGTCATCACAACCTGCAGCACCTACAGAAAACAGTGCTTCTGGGATCTACTCGGATCCTTCGTAAAGTCATGTTTTCTTTCTAGACTGCCGTGATGGTCTAAGTACTTCTGAAGCAGGGTTTGCTTCCGGTACTTGTAATAGACTTTACAAACCAGACTGATCTGGTTGAGCACGACAATAATGGATGAAGCGCATCACGTGTCTTCACACTGACGTGACTCGTATCTACAACCTGCTGGTTCAGAATCCAGACTCTGCACCCGACTGGTTGTCCAAGGAACAACCACTCTGATTCCTAAGAATAACAAGACTGAATAAGCCAAAAACTTCCGGCCTATCACGTGTCTGTCTGTCTTCTATAAGACCCTCACCTGAGTCATCAGGCAGAGGCTGGTAGGGCTTTTGGTTCAGAGAAACCTCATGGCTCTGGAGTAGAAGGGTTTTAGATAGAGATCTTTTGGTAGAAAGGATCAGTTGTTGATCAACAGCTGCTTACCGAAGACTTTGAGACCAGGCACAAAAACTTGAGCATGGCTTGGGTGGACTACCAGAGAGCCTATGACAGCGTGCCACACAGTTGTTTGCTCCAATGCCATCAGATGCATAAGATCAGTCCAGTCTTTTGCAGGTTCTTGTCATGTGCCATGCAGAGTTGGAGCTCATCGATGGTGCTTTCTTGCGGGAAGAGTACGATCAAGAAAGGCTAATGCATATCAGGAGGGGTATTTTCCTAGGTGACGCACTTTCTCCACTTCTCTTTCTCCATTTCTCTTCTGTAAGACTCTCAATCCTCTGAGTTAGGAGTTGAACAGAACCGGTTACGACTACCGGACGACCACTGGGGATGGTGAGACTGCCAAACGTCAGCTCATCGGTCATCTACTTTACATGGAGATATGAAGCTGTATAGTAGAAGTTGTGATCAGTTGAATGGGTTGTTTCACACGTTTCGTACCTTCTCTGATGACGTCCAGATAGAGATTGGTCTGGAAAAATGTGCTATTGCACACTTTGTCAACGGCAGACTATCTGGACACAACTCTGAAGTGACTTTAGAAAAAACGGACACCATCAACTGTCTGGAACCGGGTCAAGTCTACAAAGTACTTGGGTTTAGATTGGAGTAACGGTATTCAGCACAGCATGATGAGGGAGAGACTTCGTCGTGAGTACTTCCGCAGAGTGAAGTTGGTTCTCCGGACTGTGTTGTATGGTCGGAACAAGATTCTAGTCATCTATAAGTTTGCACTACCGGTTCTCGGTTACAGTTTTGGCGTCATTCATAGGAGGTGCACGGACCTGTAGCAGATCGATCGACGGACCAGAAAGCTCCTCTCTATGCACGGTGCCCACCATTCTTCTGCAGACGTAAATAGTGCAGATGTCGAAACATCGGTTCGTTAATTAGAACAAACGGCTCTAGATATGCTACTAGAATTTGACAGGCGCAGAATACGAAAAACGACGTGTAGGTACGTGAGTGTTTGAGTAAAGAGTCGTGTTGTATGTACATTGTACTCTTTGGTAAACAGCAGATATGCATGAAGTCTTCGTTGATTACAGCTGTAACTGGAAAAGTATGCATTTAGGAAACTTAAAGCTAATGCTAGTCCTAGGAACAACCGCAATATATTGAGAAGAGGCGTTACCATCCCAGACCCGTGGAAGACGATTTTGATTCGTTGCTACACTGGTCTGGGAGGCCGAGGTTAATATCAGCCCACTGCTAGTAGAACTAGAAATAGAGCTAGCGTACGAATTTTACATCTATCAAATGATACCCCTCTAGAATGCAAACAGATTTAATTAAACTGAACACGTACTTCGCCTCTACGGCTACTACGGTCCCTAACGCCTCTACACCATTGGGAATCCGAAAAACCTGTCAGATTTATAGGTGTTTTGTGGGGGTTCATAGGGCGTGGCTACATAAAACCACAAAGCTTGAAACTCCACACCTCTTGAACTACACCTTCTGCCGTACACTGCGGTTGCAAGAAGCGCTTCCAGCATTTTGCGGCTTACATCTTGACCGTTACCATCTGTAAGCTCAACTACAACAGAGAAACACGCAGATGCAATGCTCTCAACGGAACTACGGCAAGAGTTCGTAGTGCAGTCCATTACCCACAGTAGCCATTCAAAATCCTGAAACACACCAAACCCCTTCCATAACCCTAGCAAAAACTTTGTAATTTGCCAAGTTCGCGGTATTACAATTGTAAGACAGTAGCAGCAGTCATTACTGATCTAGGACTTGGTGAATATCGTACAAAAATGGCAGCAGAACAATTATTGCAAGTTAGCTTTAGCAATTCGTCAATCTTGTATACAGATACTAATCTTGAGAATGTTTCTCAAGAAATTTCTTATAGACCTGAATTCATAAACCGCGCGCAAATTAACTTGGGCTACAGCTTATTGGGCTCACTACATATTTTGTTAGAGAAATCAAATACCCGCACTTCGGCACGGTTGGCACGAGCAAGGTATTAGGATTCCGTCGCACATCACAACTTGTAAATAGTAATATTCAGTAAAAGTCGTTATTTTTACACCGTAGAGAGGACAACTTCCTATTTTCTTTCTCTTTCTCTAACCCTTTGGACTACAAAAAATGTAATGTTTGTTGACCATGTCAATTTGCCACCCGGGGTGCACCCGTGGTATGGGTGTACTGGTAGACCAAGATCACGCTTACCAAACACACTGCTAGTGTGTACTTTCATACTTTCATACTTAGCGGGCAGTAGACTAGCAATTAGAGTAACAGCTACCACCCGCAGTCTAACAAGATGTGACCAGTATTGCAACATCAGCAGTAGAATCAAGGAGAATCGAAATGAACCAATCGGCATCAAGCTTGGAAATCGGTCTTGAACGGGTGCCTTGCCTGTAGCCAATCACAATCACGCAATGTTCAAATAGGAAAAAACGCGGGCACTTGAATTCAACAGGCAGTTCAAGTTCAACGGTATATATTTGTTTTGGCGGTCGTCTAGCGTCGGCAGCTGCAAGAGGATTACGCATCCTATACCTTCACCTGCAGCAGCGCAGTCCAACGACAGACAAAGACGTGTCCCTAATCCAAAAGGTATACTTTGTCACACCACCGCTCCAGTACCTGCTGCATGGTCGCCTACAATGGTCTTGCCTTATCTAGATTTCATCTACGAAATTACATTGTAGTACAGTCTTGGTTGAGCGTGGTCTAGGTATCAGAAACATATAGTTAGTTTGATTGTCGCTGAAAATTTTCAGATTTACATTTCCTGTTGGTATTGTACGTAGGTAAAACATCGATGAAGATGCCTAGCCCACCAAAGATGTCGACAGTTTCTTCATGTTACAAATTCGCATAGGGCTAAGATTGAGGCTTTTGGAGAAGATTCGATAATACAAATACAAGTACCTCTCGTCACTTCTTGTCTGCGTTACTGCAGCTGCAACAACTGCTTTCTATTAGAAAACGATGAAATCTCCCAAGTGCTCGACCAAAGGTCACTCATGACGGTTCAACTGAAAGAAACCGCTGCTGAGGTTAGATATTGATCACATGGGCAAGATAATCATCAGAAACCAAGTGAAAAAGCAGACTAGCAACCCGCGTAGTCTTCGATCGCCATGAGAACATTTGATTTGTAGATATTTTTAATCACCTAGCTAAGCCTGCAGTGTACCGCACTGTGGTCTAGTAGCTGAAAAGTAATACATGAACGATTCAAGAATACTCGTGAAACATGCTATATTGAAACTGCGCTATGGCAAAGGCGGGATTTATATAATTATTCAATATTTAGTTTATTTAATTATTCAATTGACAACGTGCTAGAAATGAGTAAACTCTGCCAAGTTTATTTAAGGCGGGACTTCATCTATTGAAACTTTGTATTTATCTTATTAATTAATTTGATTAAGGAAATTTCCAAACAAAACTATACGCATAAGCTAACAGTAACAAAACATATGGATATGCCAGGGTAATTGTATCGCTAACCCTGCATGGTTTTAGAATGTTTGTTTAATAACTCCAAGAATTCCCATGAAAACATCACCAAGGTTTTCTGTCGGATTCCCTGTAGACGCTCGTTTATCGACACAAACGGCCGAAACGAAAGACAAATTTTATCAAATCTTCCTCCCAAACAGCGGATACAGCATAACCAAATGTTCAGACGGGCGTGCTCTCGTCCACCACGACCTGACGTCGGTGTCTACTTTGCTGTGACTTCTGGTCAGTATCCTGTCTCTAGAATGACGTCAAGGCATCAGGCAAAAATAGAGTTGCATTGTTGTATATACAATGAGTTTATACTTGCTCTATCTATAAATAACATATGATAATTCAATTTTTAGTTTACGTCATAAAATGTCGCACCTACACTACATTGAAATTTATTGTCTTCGTATGGACATACGACTGCGTACGCTATCTTCACAACATCAGCGAAAATGGAAAGCTCGTAGGATTTCGTACGTAGGATGCCTCGAAATTCAAAGACATTGACGAAACGTTAAGACGGACTTGAACGGCGCACGTACGTAAACGGACAACGCCGCAAAAAAGAAACGGCAGACTTTGTTTATACACATGTACTAGGCGCCTCCCAAAAATATGCAGGTGCATGTTGTAAGAAGTCTAGGTTTAAAAAACTTTGTTAAAACATGTTGAGGCCCTAATGTAAACAAATCCTATGTTACGCTTTCGTACTTCTAAACTTACCCATCTAGAATTTTTAAAAACTTTTTAAAACTAAATAAATGCAGGGATTATATAAAAAATAATAGACACAAGATCTATAGATAATATAAACTAAAGCCTTATTATTGTTGAATTATTGATATTGTTGAATCGTTCCAACACATATTCCTTACACTTACGTTCAGTGGACTGGAAGGATTTAATAGTGATGTCAATCTTTACTTCGTATTATCCATAGACATTGTTTATATTACTTTTTGTACGATCCCTACAACTAATTCTGATTTCAGAGAAAAAGTTTAGAAAATTTTCTAGTATATATGCAAACTACGAGGCATCAATGATTTACTCATTACGGCTCCATTGAAATTGTATTTGCACCCATGCACACATGTATAAATGTGCCAGTACATTAAAATTTGTCACAAATTTGTCCAACACTCATGCGTAATTAGAGTGGTAGTTGGTATTGTTCCTAACATTACCAGTGAATTTGTATAGCCCCAGTTATTGCATAATAGTTGACTTGGAATAGTAAGATATTAACAATTGGCTAAGAGCTACAAATGTTTTAATAAAGCTACGTAGACAGAGCAACCCAAAGAAGATCTGCAATCTGGGTGTCCCCTATCTATGCTACTCAGGAAGACAACAATGCATAGTATCAATAACAAAAAGCAGTTTTATTGATGAGAAAGTCTTCTTGCTATCGCTCAACTTGGACTCGGTCTTGACATCGTCAGTTAGTTTCCGTGAACGAGTCTAGTCTGGCCGTAAGCCTAGAAATGCAACGGCTTTTCAGACTAAGACAATTAGCTAGGTCATTGCAGCAAATACAGAGCTGGCTGGCACGACAGAGTGACATTTTTGCCAAAGTATAAATTGGAGAGGTGTGATCTAACGCGCGTTAACTATAGAAACATTTTTATCATGTGCTTGTAATATTTTTAAAACAACTGAGTCAGACACGTTTACGAACCTGCTTTATAGCAAAGGCGACTAATGCTATAGAACTTATCAAATAAATTAACTGCAGCAATTTTTTGAACTAGACAGTATAGAGATAGGTGAAAAGCATACTAAATAGCTACGTTGTCTACTAGCTCTAAAGCAGTACTATGTACGCGTCAACGAGTAAGTTTCAGCATGTACTTCGGATGGACCGGTTTTAGCTCAAATGTTGTTACTCTACCATGCGTCGTGCAGATGCATGTTCTCCAGACAGCCTACAACTTCGCTGAACGACGGTCGGTTGCGAGCGCTTCCTGACCAGCAAGCTTGCATAATATTTGCATACACATCCGGGCAATCGTCTGGAACGACTGGACGTTCGCCTCTTTCGACGGCGTCATCGACTTCGTGCCCAAACCGATACTGCTCGAAAGGAAAGCCACGTGACCAAATCTCCCAAAGGACAATTCCAAAACTAAATAAACAAATGTTATAAAATATAACAGAAATCCTTTAGTGCCACTGTATACGAATGTCAAAGAGTACCTGTAGACATCGATGGATGCATCGTATCTCTGTCGTCGTGACAACTCTGGTGCACTCCATCTCACTGTCCCAATACCAACTTCAGAAAAGTCTTCTCGCATTTCGTACAGTGAATCTGTTTGTGACTGATTGTCAATCAATTGCCTATATCTGTTTAACTGTCTGTGTTCGCGCATAGAACGAAGAGATTTTCCAAGACCAAAATCAGCGACTTTAACAACCCAACTTTGGCTAACTAACAAGTTATCACTCTTTACATCTCGATGGATTCTCGGTGGGTCCAATTTGTGAAGAAACTCCATTCCTTTCGAAGCGTCTACGGCGAAGGCAATTTTACGTTTTGAAGTCATTTCAATACTGACGTCGTCCAGTACCTGACGTAACGAGCCTCGCTGAACAAACTCGACAACGAGAAACGGTTGTTCTTGTGGACTCGTTGTGCCTGCTCCGATAAATAGTACAATACTAGGATGACGCATTGTTTGCATAAATTTAATTTCTTGCGCAAATTCTGACGACGATTGCGGATCGTCGTCCCCGATCAGAATTTTTACAGCAACGTCCATATCACGATAATGCGCTTTCCACACTCTACCCGATGCTCCTCCTCCTATTTCACTTTGCAGTCCTATTTCCTTCCAACTGATCTGCCACGCATCATTCAATGTTTTTATGTGATGACGGAATGCCGATTCTCGTGCTCTTCGTGCTTTTATGATGCGCCATAATACAATCACAAATATAGTTACAATAGCTATACCAACAATAACTCCCATTCCAATGTAATAATAAGTTGCGTATTGACAGCGAGAACCAGTG
The DNA here is from genome assembly GCF_963422355.1 of Corticium candelabrum. NCBI lineage: Eukaryota > Metazoa > Porifera > Homoscleromorpha > Homosclerophorida > Plakinidae > Corticium > Corticium candelabrum. The sequence goes on along the minus strand of NC_085101.1, from coordinate 2,613,785 downwards.
AAACCGATAGTACATGTGCATACGGGAACTTGTGTTGAATTGTTGCTCACAACCAGACATCTCCCATGAAGACAGTAACCCGCGATGCAAACGTTGCATTCCGTAATGGATGACGATCCCTCTTCTTTTGTCGTTGTTCCTTTCGAACACTTGAGACACTCGGTCGATCCTACATTGTAAGTGTAGAATCCAACCTTGCAGAAGTCGCAAGGACTACGAGAAATGTCGCTCGACGCTAACCCTCCAGGACAACCAACCTTCATATACATCACGCCTGTAGAATCGTGCCCGAAATCTACCACATATTCTTGCCAGAATACAAGAGACGACGGTGCAAGAATATAGTCAATAACACTATTTCTCAATCTAGTCGGTCCAGTAGCTATATGAGTTAATGTGTGCGAGTGGAGAATAAACATCCACAAGCTGTCGCTCACATCATGGCGAGTATTAGAATAGACTGTAGCTGAAATCCATAACATTTTAGCTTGAGCAATCATAGCAAATCGACAAGTTACATCACTTCTCACATGATAAGGTAAAAAGTTTTTGTTTGCTATCAAAATGCTCCACGAATTATTGATCAAATTATATTTCCATAATTCTTGGGTACAGACAATGCTACCGTTATGTCCACCAATAACAAACATGTCGAAACCAATGACTGCGGCAGCATGACCAAATCGATGCGGAGGCACGCTCCATTCGTGCTCGGTTATGGCCACATTCTTCCACATCATCTGTGTGAGAGAAAATTTCCAAAGATCATTGAAAACAAAACCAAAGTTATCCGTACCTCCAAACAGCAGAGCTGAGGATGAGTTGGTTGTGACCAGTGTGAAGCCGGATCTACGAGATATAGGATGGGTCATTTGTTGTATGTGATTGTTTGAAGTGATCAAAGTCGTATAGCTGGCTGATACAATCAGCCAAACGTTTTCCTGTATTTTAGTGCTTTTTGAAATATGCCACCACTCATCAGTGTTTATTCCTGTAGCGTTTAGCTGACGTTGTAGTTGCCATTTCATTGTCCGCATGTTCAGAGACCACAACAGGACTGGTGGTACAAGAAGTTGATCGCTTGCAATAGAAACGTCAGACGATGAAACGACAATCCGATAACAGACATCATTCCAAAAAGATTGCAATGCGTAATCTGAAGGAAATAAGATGGTTTTCTTTATTTTCTTCCAAACCCATACTCTCGCTACATCGATTCTCTCTAAAATCAAAGTGCTTGAGCCGCAATGCTCTTCAGACAAGTAAACTATCATTTTACTATCGCTGACTTCTCGTACAGAATACACTTCTTCTATGTTTGGACTATACCCCAAGATGTTTTCTAAGAACGTAGACGTATTAGACAGAGACAGTCGAATAACTGAATGATTTTTTGTAAAGAAGAGAATCTCTCCAGTATCAGACAAAAATATAGGTCTGAAAATTGAATCGGTTGTAGGATCAACTTGAAAACACATTTTTGATTTGTTCCAACTTGATTTCTTTACGGAATATGTTAAAATGCATTTCTCAACAAGGAAAAATAGTATTTTCCCTGGCGGAGCAGATATACCAATAGGAACAGTCTGAATACGATCGGTACGAAGTGAATAGATTCCGACTTTCTGCCAACGATACTTTGTATGTTCAATCACACAGCTGAGCCTGTAACAGGCAAGTTGATTCATCGATTCTCCGCCTTCAAATACGAAGACGAGTACATCCTCATTACAAGCACACGAAGAATTCGAATTTTTTACGGCTACAGCAGCAACAAGATATATGTATACAATATCACTCGTGTCATGTGGTCCACAACCTTCAATCGTTACTCGCTTCCATTCTAGTTGCTTAGTCGTAAAAGTCCAAGTGCTGTTGATATCATAGAGCTGCACCACAATAGCATCTGAACTACAAAGAGTCACTAGCCTTAGTGCGCTCATCGCCGGCGGTCCGTTTGCGAAATTATCGATTGGTTTCCAAGAGTTTGTTTCTTCGTAATAAATCCATGTCGTGTTTTGAAGTTCGAAACCTGGCGGTACATAGTTATGTGGTTTGTTCTTTCCTCCAAAAAGCAATATCCTGTAAAGATAATCTTTCGGTTCTCTCGATGATTTGATAAATAATTGTGCAGATTCAAACTGAGAAACCTGCGGTGTATTGCAAGTCCAAGAATCAAAGCGCTCCCACTTATAGGGAGACTGACAGCTACTGCTGAAACCTAAATTTGCTTTAGTTTCTTTGTTTAGTGTGTCAGTAGATAAGGTGTTAACTGGTGTTGACTTTTGTACTTCGTCTTCTGTGATTTGACTTAGAGATGAGCTCTTCTTTAGCATGTACTGTGCAGTGAAGAGAGTCGATAGCAATGGATACAAAGACAACTTCATGCTGAGATTTGGCAAAACCTACCTAAAATTTAAGGTAAACAAATAAAAAGGAAAACCTAGTTTAGGTCTAAATCAATTATCAGTTTAATAATTGTCAGATTTATACTGATAAACACAACCTTTTTACATACTTATACTATATAATTATAGGCTAATTTTATTGTGCATTTTTAACGTAAACCTGAAAAGAGAGAAAGAGGTGTTTAAATCAAACTGTAAAGAATAATATCAATTCAAAATTTTGTCTACGCAGTTTTCAACGATTTATTATTGGATGTGGCAGTGAATTTCTACATAAAAAAGGTAGTCCTTAAATCTGCCGGGATTTTATTTTTCATGATCAATTGAATTACATGTCTGTAATACAACAAAAATTGCTTTAAGTAAACCATAGTTTTCTAAAGTCAGCTTTACTGCTACGAATATCAACAACGTAACTAAGAACTTTTTAAAAGATTGGTGTAGTCATCACTCATACAGCTTTTTTCCCAATCCTCAACACCCAAAAATAACCGACTACAAGGAAATCTACTGTAATAGCCAAAATGAAAGGATTGTTGAGCGAGATTTAGTACACCACTTTTGCAACAACGTTAGTTCAGTGCTGTTGGTAGCTAAGGCTGAATAGTGATTGATGTGGCTAAGAATTTTGCCAAAGGTATTCTTTCCTTATAGGTAGTCACGTAGAGCCATAGCTGCGAAACTTTCTCATTCATTATAATGTAATTTGGAAGCACTCAGTATTCTATGCTCTTCAGTATCGTAGTCAGCGAAATCAGATTCCACCTCACTCATCTAGCTAAAAGACATAATAGAGTTGACTCCCGAAAAGGGACACCAATTCAGTTTGTATAAACGCATGTGTTGCCTTGTAAAAATTGCACTTATCTGGTATCGTCGTTATGTCGGACCATCGGTCCGTTCTGCCGTGAATCGGTCCCTTTTTCTGGCAACTCCCAATTGACTTGCGTAAAAGTTGTCGAGGAATGTTTGGGTTAAGGAATTTTAGAGCTGTGATTGAAATGTAACAGCATTAGAAGGACTTCTATCTTTACAATGAACTGTATGATGCATTGCAGTATAATACCTAAGACTTAATAATTATTTTTTGTATACAAAGCAATCATTGAATGAAATGCAAGGGTTCACCTCAGGTAAATGCGGTATCAAAGATTACTGGATTACTTGAAGTATATTAAATGTCAGTTCGAATTAGTCATCTACCTGTTTTACTACATGTGACACAAGGAGACAGGTTGGGCTTGCGTACAGAAGGCAAAACTTGCGTACACGTACGCATAAAATGTTTTGTAGGAAAAGCACTGAATCATCCATATGACAATTGCTGATTCAATTTACGCGGTCGGTCCGTTACATGTACGTACCCGAAGTACACAAATTTCAATACAGCACAGAGAGAAAAGGTCTTGCCAATTTAAACGCATTAATTAGTTCTTGACCAACTTAGAGTCAGCATATTTCTATATTTAGATTAGTTTTACACAGACATACAGACAGACAAACAGACATGTAAGACTGGAAGCGGCTTGGTATTCAACCATAATAACATGGTTTCAGCGTGTCATACTGTTTGAGTCAACGGAATTAGATCCCGTAAAAGAACCCAGGGGATGACATGTCAATTCTGAATACAGATCAGACATAGTCGTGTTTGATTCAGCATCGGGTTGGATCTTGAAGTGCATATTGTACTGGCTCATCCCTGACATAAAATTTTTATCAGCTGCAACTGAGAAATTTAGCAGCGGCAACCAGAAGAGATCAAAACCTGAAGATCAAAAAGTACGACCAGGAGCTCTTGCCTGGAGGTTTCGACCAACATTTGTGCCTATAGCCTTCGAACATTTTGGCTGCTGGGGAGAGAAAGCTGAAGACTATTTGAAGAAACTATCACAGCTCTCAAGAGACGCAAACATGGAAAGCCAAATGCATCAATCTTCAAGTTATACTGGAAATCTGTGTTTACTGTGTGTCTAAAACAATCAAATGCTAGAGTGATTGAAAGAAAAATGATGAAGATTGTTTAGATCAAAACAGCTACATAAACATAAATAGTTGTAGGTAGAAGCAATCCCTATTGGTTTGGGTAGTATTTAGTTGCTTTCCTTAATGGGTGTATGATAGTTTAATGTTTGAAAATATATGGTTTGACAATCAGACAGACAGAGCGACCCCGGATGTTGTTGACAAATATGCGAAACTTTTGTCTCTGTCTTTTGTGTGATGTCTCAAGAATCTGCAACTTGGCCGTTTCCTTCTTGCTCTGTATCTGGAAGGTTTCGTCAGATCTTGACTCATCCATGTACGGAAAGTTCACAAATGCAGACGATGTTCGATCCTGAAGCTTATGTTTTTCGTTGGAAGTTATACGTCAGTGCGAATACTGTCGAAAATGGTTTATAAAGCTAGGTCAATATTTATCTCAGTGCAGTAAAGCAAGCTTTTGGGACGTTTCTGGTCAAGATCAACCCAACGATATATTTTCAAATGCGCCATTACATCCAGCGCCCCCGACCTTTTCACCTTGTCAAGAAAATGTAACACCTAAGGAGAGAAATGTAACACATCCCACATTGAATGCGCCGCCAGTTGATCTGGAGTAGTCTGCATGGCAGTTTATGGAATTTTTCTAATCGGCTTTCTTCAAGTACACCCTCCCAGAACTGTACAAACAATCAATCCTGCCAGCAAGCCACTGTTTCAAAATTGTTGTTTAGTGGCTCTACGCAATATCCAGCAAAGTCCAGCAGATGAGTCAATTTAGAAACTTTTCTCTTCGATTCCACAAATGGCGCTTTGCACTACCCTATGTAAAAATCTCATAAGAGTCTCATGAGGTTCGCGTGAGAGTCTCATGCGATTGTCGACATATATGTCCTGGGAGAACGGGTATGTTCTAGAATAGTGATATCATTGTACAAATCAGTTCCTAGAGTTTCACTGAGAAAGTTCTGTTCATCTCAAGAATATCGTTCTCGCAGCACTAAACATGATTCTGCATCTGAATCAAGAAGAGAAGTCGGGAGATAAGTAAAGTCTGGGAAGCTTTCTAGATTTGCCAAGGTATTGACAAGTAATTGCCTGGCATATGCATCATCAGATACAGTGGCCAAGCTCAGGGTCAAACTTCCACCTAAAGCCAATGACGTAACACCTCCACCTTTATTGCCAACTTCATTTCCTTTGTCAATGGCTACAATGATCAGTGTTGTCAAGCATTTCCTAAGGCTTCAGAAACAGTGCTATCAGAGTGGCGGTTTGAGCACTTCAAACATATGACAGAAAATTAGGAGTTGTCAGAGTATCGTTTTGACAGCATTGCCAACAGATGCCTTCCTGGATCAATAGCTGAGCTTTGGTCTTCTTTACGACTCAATGCTTGCCAAAATCTAATAATGACGTAGGACCTATTGCCATTAGTGAAAGTTTTTGTCGAACTACTTCCAAGTCAATCTGCAGGCAGAAGAGAAACTGCTTTTCCATTTCTTTTCAGCCATGTATTTTGTATCCATCTGTACTTTTGCATTTGATTGTAAAACTGTGATTTATGAAAATATACACTACTAAAATACAAACAGACAGACAGACTGACCGAGGGACAGACAGACAGAGAGGCGTTAACAGCTAGTTTTAGCGTAGGGCCTGCGGGCTTGCTTGTTTGTTTTACAGTTTAGTGTGAGTGTACTAGTTTCAATGTATGAAATATATGTATTGGACAGACAGACAGACAAACAGACAGACAGAGGAACAAACACAGAGACAGACAGACAGACAGACAGACAGACAGAGAGACAGACAGACAGGCAGACAGACAGACAAACAAATGGGTCTGCTCGTTTTGCATTTTTCCCTCTGTCTCTTGATATCTCGTTCTGAACCTTGTCCGCATCAGTCCTGCAAAGTATCTGGCACCGCTCATCGCGTTCTTTGCATTTTCGGCAAGTTTACTATCCCAATCTCTTTCCGAATGATTTCATCTCTCGCTTGCGTCTTCATCAATGTTCTTTCTGCTCGAACTGGTTTTTGAAACTGGGTCAACATTCGTCTCAATGCAGATCTCGGCATCAACGGTCTGGTCAGGAACAGAGGGAGCGTGTTTCTTTCACATCTTACTGTGGAAATTTGGAAGCTAACGTCTCTTTTCAAGCTTCTTCCGCTGATACTCAACCCACTCGCGTTTCATCAACGACGTTCCTGGACTCCGCACTTTCTCAGAACATGAATGTGGATACGGAAACTACTGCGTAAGATTACATCCGTGATCTTACAGTAGAAGACATTCTGAAAGCTGCACCTCCCAGAGTTGTCCAAACTATCCATCTTACAGTCAAAGCATGTTTCCAAGATTGCCGTGTCATAGCACTTGGAAAGATTCAAAATGATTTATCTGATCAGTTAGCACGGAATATCCCGTTTATACTGCTTCGCATGCACCTCACTCCTCTGGAGAGGGGATGAAAACATGTTTTACGTGATGTGAAGGCTGCTTACCACCAGTTTATCAGCTGGAATTGGTCGGACCTCATTAGCTTGCGCGCCGCTCTTCCCAGGAAGTCACCCACAACTGGGAATAATGCAAGAAAAGCGGCTGCTCTGAGGCTAGTGAGATGAGGGGAGTTGACACGTGCGTCTAGAATTTCAACCAGTAACGGTATGGCTCCATCCACTGAGGCTACAGCAAGGAAGTTGATCCCCAAACACCCTCCCAGATCTTCATCTCTCCCCCTGCAGCCATTGTTGGTCGTGAGTCCATCACCTTGATTAGGTCGTTACTTTTCGATTCGATCAGGCAAGCTCCACGTGGATCTGATGCTGGTCGTAGTGGTTGGTGTTTCGGGCATTATAAAATCCTACTGAAAAATGAGGACACTGCGAAATGGTCTTTTCTCTGCCTGTTCGGCATTTGCTAAGGAAATATTGCCCAATGTGGCTGCCACCCTCTTTTTTCTTCAAGACTGATCGCTCTGCCCAAGCCAAGTGGTGATGTGAGACCCTTTGCCATCGGGGAATCTATTCGCCGACTTACAGCCAGGACTAAGTGTTCACAAAAAAAGGAAGAATTTAATGAAGTTTTCTGTCCCATTCAGCATTGTGTGTCGACGAAATGTGGTACAGAGTTGATAGCACATCATATAAGTCTCACTTTGGAATCTAATCCCAACTGGATCGCTTAGAAGTCAGATATTAAGTACGCGTTCAATTCTGTCAGCAGAGACCAGATCAAGGAACAAGTTTCTCTTACCTTTCCTGACTTGTACAACCATGCGATTCAAATGTATGGCAAACCCAGCTCCCTTGTCTTCATGCAGAGTTCCCCTATGGTAGCAATTCCATCTGAAGAGGGAATTCATCAAGAAGACTATCTGCGTCCTGTTCTTTTTGCTATGGCCATTCATCCAGTCTTAACTAAGATTCAGAAATCCTACTCTCAAGTACGCGTACTGGCCTACCTGGATGGTGTATTTGTGCTAGGAGAGGCGAAATCTGTTTCGGCTGCGTTTCATGACTTGAAGGAGACCTTCTCAGCCATCAAGCTAGGCATAGCAGACAAAAAGTGAGAGAGATTCTCTCAATCGTCCTCGACTGCTGTTAAAGGGTTTGACGAAATTCCTGTGTCTTGTGAGGGTGCACTCTTTCTTGGTTCTCCGACTGGTTCGATGTCATTCGTTACAGCCTCTTGTGCCACCATAGCCCAGTAAAAGCACTCACTGTGCGATTTGCTTACCAAATTGCATGATGTTCAAAGTGCACTGCTGCTGTTACGATGCTGTTACGTCCCCTACCATAGCCATTTGACCCAAGCAGTCCATCGTTATTTGCTAGTTTATGCTTCTACAATCCATGACTCTGGGACAAAAGAAATCTTCTCTTTACCTCTTAGGCTATGACATGGTTGATAACATGATTTGGAATCGGGCTTATTTACCTATCAGAATGGACGGTTTCGGAATGATTCCTTTGCTGTCAATGAGACAAGCAGCTTTGTTGCATCTAGGGTCAACGTTTTTACAGAGCTGCCATTCCGATTCCCTGTTTTACGACCTATAATCGACAGCCTCTCAAGCTCTTCAACTGCTCCAATCAGTGAGGCCTTAGCAAGGTCTGTCCCTCCAGAAAACATATCTCCGACTACCTGCCACGTACTGGGAAAATTCAACAAAAGCTATCTTCTGATCTTCTGTTACTGCTTCTTTCAATGCTCAGTATCTACTCGAAAATGCCCCCACTGCCAGAGATGCAGCCCGCCTACGCTCAACAACAGTTAAGGACGCTGTGGCTTGGCTTAATGCTATCCCTACATCAGAAGTGTTCGCACTCCATTCTTGCGATTTTAGGTTGGCGTCCTTCCTTCGTTTGGGTTTACCAATAGCCTTCTCCAGCTGGACAACGACATGCAGTTGTGGAGCTCTTATAGATAACAGTGGATACCATTGCTGACCTGTAAGACTGGTGGCGGGCCGGTATGATCTCACGAATCGATTTCGACCGTCTGATCTGATTGTTTCCTTGAGTTGCATTTCCACCACCGTAGGGAGCCGAGGAGTCCTTATACAACCACAGAAAACAACCCAGACATCGTATTTTTTTTACTCGGACATTGGAAACAACGTTGACCAATCACCTAGATATCTCCCTCGCCTACCCATGGAGAAGTGACATCTTTCCATCATCTGCTGGTGTTAGTGGTGCCGCTGCAGAGAGGAGAGCAGACAGAAAGAAAGAGAAATACAGCAAACAGCAATTACCAGATGGCATAATTGCCACTGTAACTCCACTGTTAATTGAGCATTTTGGAGCTTGGGAGATCGATGGGTGGAAAATCCTGTGAAAATTATCAAAGAAGTCATCGGACAAAGTGGGGCGACCGAACGCTGCGAAGTTTATCGACTTCTGGTCCAAACTCTTTTCTATTTAGCTCCACAAGTTTAATGCTAGAGTCATCTCTAGAATGCTATATTCGCTGTCTAAAGACAACAGACGAGACCTCTTTGCTACCCAGTACTTTAACCACTAGTTGGTACTGGAGTCTTTGCTTGTACACTGTATTTATTAAGTGCAGTCCTCGTTTTGTTGTACACGAGGTTAAATTTTAGCCTAGTTTAGTTGATGAACACTGCTAGTAGCTGGACAGTACATAGTATCCTGCATTGCAAAATGTGAAATAATTAAAGGTTCAAATATATGTGATTGACAGACCTACAGACATATAGGCATAAATACGGCCAAACAACTAGACAGACAGACAAACAGATCTACAGAAAGAGAGATAGACAGACAAACATGCACGTAGGCAGGCTTGCAGGCAGGTAGGCAGGCAGGCAGGCAGGCAGGCAGGCAGGCAGGCAGGCAGGCAGGCAGGCAGGCAGGCAGGCAGGCAGGCAGGCAGGCAGGCAGGCAGGCAGGCAGGCAGGCAGGCAGGCAGGCAGGCAGGCAGGCAGGCAGGCAGGCAGGCAGGCAGGCAGGCAGGCAGGCAGGCAGGCAGGCAGGCAGGCAGGCAGGCAGGCAGGCAGGCAGGCAGGCAGGCAGGCAGGCAGGCAGGCAGGCAGGCAGGCAGGCAGGCAGGCAGGCAGGCAGGCAGGCAGGCATGCAGGCAGGCATGCAGGCAGGCAGGCAAGGCAGGCAGGCGCGCAGGCAGACAGACAAAGAGTAGGAAAGACAGACCGACAAACAAACGAACAGACAGAAATACAAAGAGAGTGACAGACAGATAAAATGAGACACAGAAAAACGGACATAAAGACAGACATAAGACGGGTACACGGACAAATTGTTACAGTTGCACATGAACTCTACTACGAGACAACCGCAAAATTTTATTAATGAATGAAAAAATTCAATAAAAAATCATACAGACAGTTAGCAGGGCAGTAGCTTGGCATGGGCTAGACCTGACTATAGCCCCATCATTTGTAGACGTAGTTATATAATTGTGGACTGTAAATACGTGTGAGGACAAAATCTGTATATAGTATGAACACCACACTTGTCCAGTCTGAATCATGCAGCCACTTATTCTACCGTATCAGTCAATTAGAAGACAATAACAGGAGGCGTGTCCGTAATATCAGGTGTGAATGAAAGCATCGTGAAGTTAATCCCGCCCATTTCTAGAGGTTACAGTACGCCCCTGCTGGTATGGGTAAAGAACGAAAGATTCGTCTAGTACATAATGCACACAAGCATTAATTAACCACGGACAATGCTTTTCTCACCGAAGTCTTCGTAAACAATAGTAAACGAATGCCTCGACGACACGCAAACGTTTACGCCCTAAATAGACATATCAGCTTAGAATTGTTATGAATTGCTTACTTGCTTGTCTCTAGACCTTTCTAGAATCTGATTCTTCTGTAAGACGTTTTCCGCAAAAGAAGGTGCTGAAAAGATTGGCAGAGCTGAAGGCTTTGTGAAAGGCGTTTTCAATGAAATTGGAGAAAACTGGGCTTGCGCAGTAGTACACTGACCAGACCAGATGTTATAGACTCTAGACATCAAGTTGTGACTTCCAATTAAAGGCGAAGTCCCACAAAAATAAACTTAACTTGTATGAGTAGATCTTACCAAGACAAATCGATCGGTATAAGTTATTCCGTTATCTTCGATTTTCTTAGACAAGAACGAGCGATGTACTGTGATGTGCTTGAAGTAAATGTTATACGTTGTAAAATTCTATAATTCTTTATCCGTCTGATCACCCCTCTAGCTCGATTCTAAGAGAAGCCACTTGTCGGCATTTTAATGATGTGCTCCTCAGTAAACTGACCTCCTCCTTCTAGAATAGGAGGTAGCACAAGAGAAGCCCCAACGTCCACGAGAATGTCACCAATAGCAAACCCTTTGGGTAAGTTCCCTGACTGATAGGGCCCCAGTAAATAGTCGTGACACAAACATAACATGACCACATGGCGATAGTGCAACCAATGCTTTCACAGTGTGGTGGTGTTCGTAACTGGAGAAGAAAGTTGATTGCAAGCGTTGAATAACATTCTGTAACATAGTTCTGTTGCATCAATGATGCGGGCCTTTTTCGAAAAGGCCTCTCTAAATGACTGTGGTAGACTTCGACGGACAGTATCCCTTGGCAACCACCAGTCAACGTCATTCGAATGGCAATAAAATTTATCAATGTGACAAAAATTTCCGTGTGAAACTTCAAATATTTCAGCACATTGGTACATCCAGGAACACAGCAAATAACCATGATAGCACGGCAACTACACACCCCAAAAGGTAAAACACAGTACAGCAACACTGAGTGACTAGTTCATTTATACGACAGCCATAACTGAGGACATTACATCAAGATGAAATCATACATTCTCTCCTTACAATTCAGTACCACCAAAATTGTCTAAAGACTGCGTCTTCACGTCAATCATTCCCTAAACGATGCACTTTCTATGAAGCATTCAGCAGGTACAAACCACACCATTCGGTGAGTGCGTACCACTCAAAATACGCATCGCAAAATACTTACGCACGTTTGTACACGCGTTTGACGTCTGTCAAGTCTCAATGTTACATCATCACTCAAATTGACGCGGCAGAGTCACGAAAGAGATCAGGAAAAGGTTGTTCATCACTGCAAAAAAACACGCAAAACACACAAGACCCGATTCCTAATGAGGCCTTACCTGATTCGATGCATCGTTATACGAACCGGTAAAAGTTAAAAAATTGTTGCTTGGCTCTAGGCTCACGCGGTTAACAAACGCCAATGCATCAAAAGCGAACCAAATCGTCGGGCGGTAGGCGATGACGATGTTAGTGCCACGCCCTAGCTGTACAAAGGTCTATTGCCTCTCTCGAATCAGGAGTATAAATTAGTACCTGGTCTTTGACTGGAGAACTAACCGGCCATCACCTGTGACGTGACATCAGCCACTGGGGTCCTGGTGAGACTTAGGTTGATAACACCACAGTTGGCTTCAAAAGCCGGTGTTCCTGTGAGCACCTGGCTCGGCTCTAGGAGTGCTAGCGCAGGCCGAGTTCTCCTGGGGCGTGATTAGTATTTGGCAGCTCCTAACTTTTAATTCAGTTTTTAGATGTGTGTGTGTGTGTGCGTGCGTGCGTGCCTGCATGTGTGCATCTGCATGTGTGTGTGTGTGTGTGTGTGTGTGTGTGTGTGTGTGTGTGTGTGTGTGTGTGTGTGTGTGTGTGTAAAAGAAGACAGATTTATCTAATTAGAATGAAAACGGGTGTATGCATAACAAGGCTGCTAGTACCTCCTGATCTCTTCAATCTAGACACAAGCTTTCGTTGAACTCGTCATGGACAAAGCAAGCTAAGGCATAATCAGCAACGTGAAACTTTTTCCTCAACTCACAGTCAGACTCCGCTACATGCAACTGTGGAATCTTTCAGATTATGCAAGTGTACAGTAAGGTATCAGTGCAATACAATGTGGTCACTTCGAGATTAAATGGGTCTCGCTATATGACACCGCTGCTTTCGCTTAGCACTCATATACCAGTGCACACTCTTAAAGGAGAACTCTCACCAACTACTAAAACTTGTTGAAAGAAAGATACAAGGCCTGGTATCTTCCTGCAGGATACTTACGGTCCAGACAGTCACAGAAGCAGAGCATCGGCAACGAGTTGTTCAGACGATTGCCCGTATGTACACAAAGTCTTACTCTCTCGAAGCAACTACTTTAGGTTTAACCAAACCAAGTGCTCCTAACGCATCCAAAATTCAACGAGACATGATTTATGAGTTAATCCAAGAAGGGTCTCCTTCTGAGGTTGTATTGCCACAGTCAATACTTGCGTGATAACTGTCGGGTCCCAGTTTGCTTTAGTTAAGAAATCACAACTTGACACCATAGGTCTCACAATCCTTACCTTGAAATGTGCACAGATATCGGTCTTCCTTGCTAACCAACAATGAGAGGCACGCAAACGCCACCTACGGGTACTAAACACGCCTACGCAGGTAATTTCAATGCTTTATTTCTTCGTTACGGTAAATTTCTGCAGTAAACGGTTGCAAAGGGTTGTGTCATAAAGTGACAGCCTTCATCTGAGAGATAGTTGATTTTGGTGAGAGTAGAGATGTGTGAAATAGATGGACCGCTAGGCATGTGGATATTGCCCAGGTTTGATAAGTACACATAGAAACCCAGAATAGTAACACCGTTGCTTGTATTTAAGATGCTCTAGATTTTCAGTGTTAACCGTGGTTCAAATTCTATATTCTAATTGTTTAGATATATTTAAATATTGGGCGTGCTTTTCGATTCTATGCAAATGACTTTCATTATTATTATCAAATCTTGAAACTTCCGGAATATCAAAGTTTAGTAACTTGCAAGATAAATATAAACTCAATGTCACAATCTTTCGTTTCTCTATGAAGACTGCTAGTGGCCTGGTGTGGTTTTAACAATGTCCATTTAGCCTACGGTACAAGTTGCTGTCCTTACAACTAGTCTAATCCTAGGACAAGGTAACGAGACGTGACGCTTTGAATTCTCTAAAATTTTGGCGCATTACTGTACATTGAACGCAATCAAGAAATAAATTTAAACTTTTTAAATTGACGCCTGTATATATCTACATGCACAGACGTAACACTTAAAACGTGTACTAAGGCATTTAGATCTAAAATTATTGTCACTTGTTTCACGTGGGCGTAAGCAAGGCAAACGTATACACTTTGAACCTGTGAATTACGCTAGCTTGATCATCTATAAACCAAACTACAACTGCATATATCATTATTTTACGAGGTGGTTTCAGTAGTAAGCAGATGACTTCCTATACTATCACGCATTGCTACAATAAGTAACTGCAAATTTATAATAAATTTATTAATAAATTTATGAATAATAAATTTATTAATACATTTATTAATAATAATTTTTAAGAAATTCCAATTTTCTGCTAGTTTTTCAAATTTTGGTAATAGAAAATTTTATCTATTGGGAACAGCTTATCAATCAAGACTGTTACTTTCTGTTACACTATGCTAATTAATGTAATAATTTGACATCATTTCAAATTGTATCAATTCTAATGTCTTGTTGTATTTGAAAAATAAACGTTATCAAATCCAGACAAAATTCTTCCACGCTCTAACAAGCTAATGTGATATCCAAAATAAAACTAAAATGAGAGAAAATACAAATATAAAAAGGCAATTATTTCAAAATTTCTAAGGCCTATGAAGTGTCCTGCTCTTCTAACATTTTGTTTAATGTAGAAGTTTGGTACTAACCTTTACTCAATTGCTGTTAGATACCTATTTGTTATCAGAGCAGGCGAATAGCTTTCTGAGTTAATTAAGTGATAAGTGTAGGTGCTCAAATCGATAGACGAATGATAACATCGCTCACGTGACCAACATCCAATAGGAATGGTGTTGTGGTCTTCCCTCCCTTACATAGTCTAGCGCTTAACCTGTTTACCTCATTTTTTCCAACCAGCTGTATGCCTTCGGTTGGAGCTCTCGTTTTTCTGTCTCTCTTGGTTTTGCTTGCTTTCTTGCTCCCTCGTGGACAATGCCAGTTTCCCATGGAATGCCTTAATGCCCAACTCAACTCAGTGCGGACGGAATGTTGTCCACTAGAAGTACCTACAGATAGCGCTACAAAATGCGGCGGTTCAGGTAAAGTTCATGCCAACACTAGTGCATGAATAAAGTACACGTTTTTAAAAACATGTGCATGTACGCATATGAGCTCTAAGAGCAATCCAGCGTTAAACGTGGCCTGCAAGCGCTGGGCATTAACGGTAAGGCAGTTGCAGCTTGCTGCACAAACCAGAGACAAAGTGAAGTTAGTTTCCAGATTGCAGATGACGACTCTGGTCAGCCTCTTCCGTACATAGCTCAACTTACGAAGAGACTATAGTTAATTATTGTGCAGTGTGCATGTAATCTAGAAAAAGTATACTTCTGGATTCTATATGTGTTAGCCAGTGTACTAAATAGATCGCATAGGTAAATGATAATGCCATGCATTGTTTCGGGATGGATATTCAAACTGAATTTTGTGTCCATTATGTTTCAAATATCGTTCAACGTTATTCCAATTCCAGAATTTTTTGGGCGGGGTTTTGATGTTATGCAGATCACTTTCATTATTAATAAAACTTGAAACTTCCGCAGTGGTAAAGTGTAGCTAGTTGTAAAGCAACTAGAGCCTTAAATCTCAATTAGCTGTCATTTTTGCAAAAAGTGGCCTGGTTTAGTAATAACCAGATCCGTTTAGCTATTCTACAGTAGTACTTCCTGCTTATTGAATTTGTTTAAATACAAGTCCAGATTAAGAGAATTGCTATTGATATGTATTTGCAAAGATAAAGCAACTCTACTACTGCCAACACCACTCAAGGTTCCTGGATCGTTCAACGGCTAACAGCATGCATGGGCACTATACTCCATTAAACTCTACAGCCTCCCCTCTTACCAAGCAATGCTCTCGGACTCCTTCTTTAGCCTTGTGGAACGGCGTGGTGCTGGTGTCCAAACTGACGTTCCTACAACAGCACACTCAACTTCTAAACTTTCCACAATTTGAGTTGAAGTCTTCGGAATTTCTGGTGCAACTGTTGCAGAGAAGGGCCAGTGAGAAAACTTAACAATTGATACTAATTTTTGTACTAATTTATGTTAGTTGTGCAAGTTTTGGTAATTACCAAATGTATGCACTATTTTCAAATCTTGAAACTTCCGGATTAGCAAAGTTTAGCAAGTTGCAAGGCAAGTATAGAAATTGCAGAACCTAATCTCAAAGTTTCATTTCTGCAAAGACTTGCAGTGGTCTGGTTTGATCATAGGCATGTCTGTTTAGCCTGTTTATATTCGTTTACAGTTGTACTTCCTGTCAAATTCAATTTCTCTAATGTAATTCAAGATCATGGGATTGTTATCTCTAGAATTTTCTTGCTTTGTACGCATCGTTGTAAGCACAATTAAAGAGCAGGCTGAGACGTTGCTAAACATGTGAAGTTGATGCCTAAATATCTAGACACTGTCATGCGAACCTACAACGTTTGGTCACCAGTGCATGTAAGGATAAGTACGTTTGCTACACGTTGTAATACCTCTGCAACAAACAAGAAAATATTGTTGTCAATTCCTCTGCTCGATGCTTGTACAGTACTATACCTACATTATTACCAATGCTATAAAATGCGTTTAATTATAAATTTGCTAACATTTCTAATTTAATTAGGTAAAGGCGTATGTGTTGACCTGGACATGAAAGTTTATAGTCAACAGTTCAACAGGAGGAAATCCTCAGCTTGCGAACCAAACGGTAATAGTAAACAAGATCTTGTTATATGTCTATTGTCTAAAATTAGCAATGCGGATGTGCTCGTCTGCAGTGATATTTACATTTCTTGTACATTGCTAATGTGCTAAATTTTTAAGCGTTTTTTTCAGCTCACAATAATTGAAGCTCCAACAAATATTTTAGTGTTGTTCGACAATGTTTATGTCATGTTTAGACCCGCGTATAGGATGGCCATATTCATTCGGTATAAGAAGGTACTGCAAGTGTACAAAAGCATGGGATGGTCCTGGGTGTACAGATTGCGCTGAAGGATACAGAAAAAACGAAAAAGGGAACTGCGTTGCTCGAAGTGGTACTCACGCGATTGTTCGTAGAAACGCACTAGGAATGACCGATGCAGAATGGATTACGTTCTGGAATGTTATCAATCAAGCAAAAATGACACCCAGCAACTACCTTGTTTACAAGGGAACTGCAACGACAACTGAAGATACAAATCCTCGACTTACCGGTACCGTTTCTTTTGTTAAGCCTGTTACAGTATACAATCTGATAGTTTGGATGCACTATTATGCAACGAAAGGCAATAAGTCCAATAAGCTCGTGCAATGTGATTTTGCTCATGAGCAATCCGGGTTTCTGACTTGGCACCGAGCCTGGCTACTTTTCGTCGAAAGAGAATTGCGAAAATTGAGTGCTGCGCCAGATAACTTCGCAATTCCTTACTGGGACTGGACTGACACGAGCACAGTGAATCAACTTTTTAATAATGGTGCACAGTCGCGAATGGGGCGGAGCTTCATTGCTAACAACGGAGATAAGTCTGCTAAAACCCCAGATCCCTCCTTCAACGCAATCGTTAACTTCAAATCATCCCAATGGCAAACGGTCTGCACTGATAACAAAGACGCTGGACCGAGGATAGCTTCTGAGTGCGATCCATCTAAGCCTGAAGTAGGATCATATATTACGCGGTGTCTCGGCTGTAGGAAAGATCTTTTGGACTCCAGAGCGCTCCCAACTGCAGCCGAACAAAACAGAACGATAGACTGCGTAAAATGGCTTGATTCAGATCCGTGGGACAAAACGTCCAAAGGAACCGACAGCTTTAGAAACTCTCTGGAAGGCTGGGTTAATACAACTACACTTGATAAACCAGGAAATGCAAAGTACCACGAGTTTCACAACAGAGTTCATATTTACATGGGCGGGACTATGGCCGATGTTTCACCTGCTCCTAATGATCCGATTTTCTTGCTCCATCACGCCAACGTCGATCGCATCTTTGAAATATGGTTGAAAAAGACTAAGAAAACCAAATTCATACCAGATAGCAGCAAGAAAGTTCATCCGGGGCATGCCAAGAATGATTGGATAGTACCAATTATTCCTTTTGTGACGCATGAAGACATCTTCAAGACAGCTTCAGCTCTCGGATACGCATATGACAATACCACGGTTCCGTCTGCGGCTATACACCGTAAGTTATCTTTAGACCGTTTTGCTCTTCACTTACTACAGAGTTGGCATTTTCTTGCAGTGACTTTTCCAAGTCTGACACAAACATTTATCGTTGCTGTTGTCGCTGTAATTGTTCAGTCTTTTGCTTAAACGTCGCAAGGTGAAGACAGCTGACTAAAGCTAGTCATAGAGTTGGAGCTGATGCTGTCAGTTAAAATGTTTGTTTACCGCGCATGCGCAACTGTCTGCTACTTTTATGTTCATGTAGTTTGTTGAGTTAAATGTTGCTTCCTGCAATTCTGCAAATTCTTTTGAATGCAATTATAAAAGCATTTGGCATTGGTGTTTATAGGACTTGTTTAAATGTGCGGCATGCGCAAATCTAGCCTCGAGTATCCATCCATCTGGCAAACGTAAAGATTTTGCATGCTTGTTTTGCTTCACTTTATAATCTAGTTTCTATTTATCAACATTACTCTAAACATTTAGCAATGATTGGAGAAACCATGGACTATTAATTGGTAGAGTACGCGACACTACCTGTGGCCTTGGTGAGCGAATTCCTATAGAATACTAAATACAGCGAGCGAGACAAAAAAACAAGAAAATACCTACTAATCATAATGTTCGTTCGGTCTTCCAGAATTGTGAAAACGGAAATCTTGGACTTCGCCCGTAGGGCATCCTCTATCTAGACAACTGAAAAAGGATTCGATTATGACTTCGTCTCAGTTCTCGCTTCTATTTTCTGCACCAGTGATTACAAAAGTTTACCAAAACTGAATAGAACAAAGGATTGATACAACTCGAGTCTTGCAATGAAAGCCGGCTGTTTGTATCGATGTTTCTGGTCAAGTGTTCTGTGTAACTGCAGGTAATGGCATTGCAAGTTTGCGTCTTCAAACAAAGCCAAGTGGACGATTTTTATGTATACTTAGAACTGCTGGAAAGAAAAACTATATAAATGCCCATTTTAAATACATTATATTTTATAGATCGAGTTATGACTGCGTGGATTTTTCAAGCCGACTGTCCGACTGTTAGTCACGGCAGACGAAATAGAATAGAGTGTAGGGCAAGGCGACTGCACAAACTCAAATTGTTAGAGCAAATACATGCAAGCAAAGGCATAAACAGCAACAACATTTCTTCCCAACTCACAGTTCCCAACTCACAGCCTGATTCTGCTGCAGCTGTGGAGTCTTTCTGACTAAATCATGTCTACCAGTTGAACTGTACATTATATCATAGTAATACAATGCGGTCAATCAATTAGAGATTTAATAGATATCGTCATCTAGCACTTCCGCTGTCACAGCCCTTACTCATGCACACTTCATCAGTGCAATGCGCTATGGGCAACAAACTAAAGATCAGATATAGTGCTCGGTTTGATAAGTATAGACACAGAGAATACTTGTGAAAACGTGCTCCACCTGTTCAGCCTTAAATACTTCAATTATTTAAAAAATGGGGCGTGGTTTTGATGTTATGCAATCGACTTTCATTATTACCAAATTTGAAACTTCCGCAATCTCAAAGTTTGGCAGGTTGCAAGACAAATATAAACTACAGAGCTTAATGTAATGATCTGTCATCTTTGCAAACGACTGCCAGTGGCCTGGTGAGGTCATAAGCCTATCTAATTTTTGCCTAACGTTGTATAGTTCCTGTTCATCTAACTAGTCTAATCCCACAACACCGTCACAACACGTGACCAGGTAAAAGTTGCTTTTTGCCACATTGTAGTAAGCACAACCAAGATGTAAATTCTAAACAGACATAGCATGCAGTAGCTGCTATATACAGATTTTTGTTGATTTTCATCATGTTCTGGCCTACAGAATGGAAAAAAGTGCTGATATGAGCATAAATTGATCAGTTAGTTTGTTTTCAAAGGTTGGAATATTGTTTGCATTAAATATGCTTTGATAAGTTGTAATGCAAACTTAATCGGCTTTTAACTAAGTTGTAACAATAATCATAAATTGCAACAACCACCTGATTAGAATCAATTCTAAACCAATTAGCACTATTGTGGGTCAAAATGTCCAATTTCAATCACAATAATCCCGCTGATTTTTGGATTAGCGATTGGGTGAAACCATTTCGACTTGGACGTTGCTGCCGTTGCGAGGAACAGGTGTATCGAACTTGGCATCTATTCGACACGTGTCCAGTTTCAAAAAATCCCGTTGATTGGATTATTGATCCCGTTGAAGCCATTTCGACAGTCCCGTTGCGGAGAACAGGTGTATCGAACCTGGCATCTATAATTTCGACGTGAATCCCGTAACGTGCGAGTCACGTGCACTACTTACCCGGATAATCCGTTCCCCGTATATAACGAATGCCGACTCTCATCATTTCGACAGTCCCGCTGAACGTTGTCTGTTCGAAGACGTTGCTGGCGTTTCGAGGAACAGGTGCATCAAACACGGCAGCTCTTCGACGGTCGTAGACTGGCAAACGACTGTGGGCGTATTTTTTCAAGACCCAGATATCAGAAAAAATATCTTCCGTTTGCCAGCGTCGCCCACAATAAACGACACGCTCGGCGCGTAACGTCCGACGTCGGGAACGGGCAGTCTAAATTCGGCGGACATACGATGCGCCGTTCCGGAGATATTCGCGCGCGAGCAGAAGCGAGCGCGATCGGCGGGAAATGGCATCGTCGTGGGAGAAGTCAGGAAGACGATCACGGTCTAACTTTCGAGATTAATGAATTCGGCGTGCGCGAGCCAAATTCGGCCGAGATCGGACTCGCCGTCTTTGAGAAACACTCGTACGGACGGACACACAGACAGACAGACAGACAGACAGACAGACAGACAGACACCTCTCCTTTATATCTAATATATAAAGCTCAAATTGTCTGTCTGTCTGTCTGTCTGTCTGTGTGTGTGTTCGCGTTTGGCGGTCACGTCTTTTGTCCGTTGGCAACCGAAATCGGCACCCACACTCGGCTCGCATAGGGGAAGCTTTGAGTAAAAAATAAAAAAAATTTGCACAGGGTCCCCTCTCGAGGGGTCGACCCCGGCGTAAAATTTGTCGATGACGCAAACGCTACACATTCCAGTTCATTCGAACACACGCCCACACCAGTCCTGTGTAGACCGTATGCATCGTCGTCCTTCGCAAAGCTTCGAGCAATCGAATATCTCTTGCCGACGAAACTTACTGTTCTAGCGCTTTCGTTTCTCTCCAAATTCTGATCGCATTTGCACCGAATCCAGCCTACACTTTCTCTTCAGCAAGCGCTACACGGGGAGTGTGTCGATTTCGATCGAAACAAGCGCGAAGAGCAAGATTCGAATTCATTCAGTACATCCGGGACATCGCAACAAAGATTGCACGTGACGTGTCCACAAACCTATCTTTACACTACAGTATCTTGCCCGTACGAAGGACGGGCCATGGATACTAGTATGTAGATAAAGCTCAAATTGTCTGTGTGTGTGTGTGTGTGTGTGTGTGTGTGTGTGTGTGTGTTCGCGTTTGGCAGCCACGTCTTTGGTCCGTTCGCAACCGAAATCAACACGCACACTCGGCACGCACAGAGAAAGATTTGCGTAAAAATTGAAAACATTTGCACCGGGTCCCCTCTCGAGGGGTCGACCCCCGCCTAAAATTTCGCGATGACTCAAATGCTACACATCCCAGTTCATTCGAACACACGCCCACACCAGTCCTGTGTAGACTGTATGCATCGCCGTCCTCCGCAAAGCTTCAAGCGATCGAATATCTCTTGCCGACGAAACTTACTCTTCTAGCGCTTTCGTTTCTCTCCAAATTCTGATTGCATTTGCACCAAATCCAACCTATACGTTCTCTTCAGCAAGCGCTACACGGGGAGTGTGTCGATTTCGATCGAAACAAACGCGAAGAGCAAGATTCGAATTCATTAAGCACATCCTGGACCTCGCAACAAAGATTGCACGTGACGTGTCCACTGACCTATCTTTACACTACAGTATTTTGCCCGTACGAAGGACGGGCAATGTATACTAGTATATATATATATATAAAGGAGAGGTGTCTGTGTGTCTGTCTGTCTGTCTGTCTCTCTGTGTGTCCGTACGTACGAGCGTCTCTCGAAGACGGCGAGTCCGATCTCGGCCGAATTTCTCTCGCGCACGCCGAATTCATTCAGGTCGAAAGTCAGACCGCGGTCGTCTTCCTGACTTCTCCCACGACGACGACGTTTCCCGTCGATCGCGCTCGCTTCCGCTCGCGCGCGAATATCTCCGGAACGGCGCGTCGTATCTCCGCCGAATTTAGACTGCCCGTTCCCGACGTCGAACGGTACGCGCCGTTTATTGCGGGCGACGCTGGCAGACGGAAGATATTTTGCTGATATCCGGGTCTTGAAAAAATACGCCCACAGTCGTTTGCCAGTCTACGACCGTCGAAGAGCTGCCGTGTTTGATGCACCTGTTCCTCGAAACGCCAGCAACGTCTTCGAACAGACGACGTTCAGCGGGACTGTCGAAATGACGAGAGTCGGCATTCGTTATATACGGGGAACGGATTATCCGGGTAAGTAGTGCACGTGACTTGCACGTTACGGGATTCACGTCGAAATTATAGATGCCAGGTTCGATACACCTGTTCTCCGCAACGGGACTGTCGAAATGGCTTCAACGGGATCAATAATCCAATCAACGGGATTTTTTGAAACTGGACACGTGTCGAATAGATGCCAAGTTCGATACACCTGTTCCTCGCAACGGCAGCAACGTCCAAGTCGAAATGGTTTCACCCAATCGTTAATCCAAAAATCAGCGGGCTCTAGAAACGACAATTGTACGGGATATAACTATGAATCAGAATTCTGTCTGACTGCTACTAAACGGTAAAAGCACTTACACCACGGCTAATTAGTGACAGTAAACGGTTCTCTATACAAACTGTACGTGACCTGGCTACACCCCCTCTGCCTCTCCAAGCATCAAACGCATTTTTAGATACTTTCTGCTATAATCTCTACCTATAAAGGCGACCTGTTTTTCTGTCTGTCTGTCTGTCTGTCTGTCTGTCTGTCTGTCTGTCTGTCTGTCTGTCAATGGTATTATATTTTCATAAATCAGAACTATTACAGGCTAAATCAAATTAAGCAAAGCACGATACACTACATTACAATGACAATTAAATAGCAAAAAACTGAACACTCTGTCTGTCTCCCGGATAACATGGATGGACATCACAAAGTGCATGGCCACCATAGAAGACGCCTAGCCTGACGCGAGGTAAAGATGTGTACAATCCATGATGACAATGTTGGTAAAGAGGAGTAGACAATATGGGTAGAGGAAGACATCACAACTGTCTGTCTGTCTGTCTGTCTGTCTGTCTGTCTGTCTGTCTGTCTGTCTGTCTGTCTGTCTGTCTGTCTGTCTGTCTGTCTGTCTGTCTGTCTGTCTGTCTGTCTGTCTGTCTGTCTGTCTGTCTGTCTGTCTGTCTGTCTGTCTGTCTGTCTGTCTGTCTGTCTGTCTGTCTGTCTGTCTGTCTGTCTGTCTGTCTGTCTGTCTGTCTGTCTGTCTGTCATTAGTTAATGCTATAATCTCTACCTATAAAGGCGACCTGTCTCTTCTCCACTTCCGTGTTGTATTGGCTCTATGACAAACGTGTGTGTCAACTGCGGCACTATGAAGTGGAAAGGAGAAGCACCTGGCATGTGTTGTCCCCCGGGCGAAGCCGGGCGTTGGAGCTTGTATATATATATATATATATATATATATATATATATATATATATATATATATAGAATATGATGAAAAATCAACAAAGAAACTACCCAGCAAATACTTTTGTCCACTACTGTATATATATATATATATATATATATATATATATATATATATATATATATTGCAGTTGTTATCTGCAATAAGAATATATATATATATATATTCTTATTGCAGATAACAACTACCCGTCCCCTGCCAAAGTTGGCAAATCCCAAAAGTCAAACTCAGTGTCAAATCGCAAACTAGTGCAAATCATACGTGCGTTAAACTGAAATAAGCGAACTGAAAGCTGTTGCAGTAAGTTACTGACTGCCCTACTAAAACTTATTCTGCTCTTTGCTGTGGTCTTGGACGCGATAACCTTCAAAGTGGCAAGACTGGAAGACGTCCACAAACCAAAAGACTCCACTATTATTGGGTAGAAGTAACCTCCTGCCGCATTGACTTCGCTGTCGTGTCGATGGTCTTTCTCTTCTTCACCAGCCATTGCAGCGGCTCCAGCAGAAATGGCGGATTTAGCGACGTACGCCGGCTGCATGGTGTTTCTTATCGAAACGTCGAAATAACCTGGTCGTCCATCAGCGAAATCTGGATGAAAGATATCTCCAGGGCGGCTATTGCTGTCTGGACCACAACGTTGCTCGAGCTGAGCGCCTTCGTTATCCACCAGCAATGCGTGATATATGATGTCCCTCAGTGCATCGTGGCGTCTAGAACGTAAAGAACCGTGACCACATCTAAGAAGATGGTCGCCAAAGCAATCAATTACACGCCCACAGGAACAACGTATTGATTGTGAAGGAGAAATAATCGGAATTCCAAGCCATAGCTTCAGAGCAACTGTAAATTCATGCGGAGCCATTGATAGGCCTAACTTAACGTTTGGAATGGCCCGTAACCATGCTGCAGCATGAACTGACGACTCTGTGTTGAGACGTGCCTTGTCTCGAAGACTGCTTGTGTCTTCAAGGGTGAAGAGCAATGCGTCATCCAGCTGCCTCTGTAATACACGTTGAGACTCACCAGACGAGTTGACAAGGGCATTTTCTTCACCTGGGATGATGGATATCGGCGTACAAGGTGATTCGACAAACATTGGTGACGTTGGAACTAACACATGTGTAGGCAACTTCTTGTTCTGGACTAGAAGGCGTGTTGAAAGCTCCCGAGAAGCTTGACAGCTACCAAGAAAAGCGGCAGCCGAAGTTGTAGCTGCCTGTCTCAACCCCAGGCCTCCCATGCGCATTGGTAGAGTAGCTTGCTGCCAAGAAGCATCAGGCAGAGAAGTCTTAGTTATAAGTTCTAGAGAACGTCGTGTCCCGGTGTCAAAGCGTGTCCAATGGTGATCAGTATATATATATATATATATATATATATATATATATATATATATATATATATATATATATTTTTTTTTTTTTTTTTTTTTTTTTTTTTTTTATATATATATATTTATTTATTTCTTACACACCTACTCACATACAGGGAAGTCCCAACTAAGGACTTCAGCTACTTCCGCAAGTATGCGGCTAGATATCATTCTAGCGTTATAAATCCATAATCTAACAGAAAGCTGCTCTAGCAAATTCTTTAAAGCCTTCCAGAAGGGAACAGCTAACACAGCACATACTTTTGAGGATATAGACTTCAAAGTCTCTAGACTGTCTGGTGACCAAAGGCCAAGTGTTTCAACTACCAACGGATAAAATGTACCACCAGTCAAAGATACTCTTGCATGGTGACGATCATCCTTGCCCATTTCTGCTGCTTCTGCAACAACTCCTGATGTTTCAGCAACTCGAGCAATGTAAGATGGTTGCAACGTGTTTCTTACAGTGATGTCAAAATATCCAGGCCGTCCATTCAAGAAATTCGGATGGAAGACATCACCTGGGCGGCATTTGGATTGACCCGAGCTTCTCTGTTCTTTCACAACTTGTTTGGAATCAATGAGGAGTGATTGCCAAATAGACTCACATAAAGCATTATGTCGATTCAGACGATGTGGACCATGACCACACCCAACAAGATGATCTCCATATGGGTCAAGTGGATGACCACATATACATCTGATGCTGTTTGGTGGGAACGGAAACACAGGTAGACCCAACCAGTATCTTGCTGCTACAACAAACTCATGGGGTGACATGGTGAGGCCTAAGTTACGGTTTGGAGTTGCCCGCAACCATGCACCAGTATGAGGAGATGATAATGTCTTCAAGCGAGCCCTATCTCTGAGACTCACTGAATTGAGTAGGTTGGAAAATGAGATGTCATCTAGTTGAATTTGAATCTGATGTTGTGTAGCTGTCACCAAATCTAATGAAGGTGAATCCTTTCTTGAAAGTAGGTTATGCACGATTCCTCGTGCTTCGTCTTCTCCAGGCAAGGGTTTGATCAAAGTGAGAAGAGAAGGATGGTTACGTTTCAGTAAGCAATTAACTAACTTTCGATTTGAGTTACAGCTGCCAAGAAAAGCGGAAGGTGAAGTAGATAAGGCCTCCCGGATACCCATACCTCCTTTTCCAATTGGCAATACTGCTTGTGACCATGCAAAGTCAGAAATTGAAGATCTTGTGATACGGCTGAGAGATCGGCGTAACCCTTCATCGAAAATAGACAATATATATATATATATATATATATATATATATATATATATATATATATATATATGTTCCCCAAAATGGGCACGATCATAGTGTAAGGGGTGGGAAATTTCGGATGCTACAACATATACGTGGAGGGTCAGTAGATGGTCCGGCCATTTAATTTCCTGCATTTCAATTTTTGTTTTAATTTTTCAATTTTTGCTAATTTTTGTTTATTTATATTTTTTAATATTTCATTTTTTTATTTTCAATTTTTAATTTTTTACTTGCATTCTTATTTAAAAATTTTGTGTTTATTAAAAAATTTTATTCTTCTTTTCACTCTTTTGTATAATTGTTTTTCATCTTTTGAAGTTTGATTCTTGTAATCTTTATATTTATTTTTAAAGTTTGATTTTTAATTAAGCACCTATGTGCTCAAAACTAGAGACTTGAACACGCAGTTCGCCTAGTCAATTTCTAACATAAATAGAAAATTGAGATGACCCAAGACATCAGACACAGTGGGGGTCTCAGCGGGACTTCCATTCGAACGCGTGTCTCAGGAGATCACATTTTCCACACAAAGCAGGTGTTCGTTTTACTTTACTTTCCGTCACGTGCCAATTAAACCACGTTGGCAGCTCTTAGCCTCGCACAACTCCGCTCTGACACACAACGTTGTGCCAGTGAATACCACGGTCCCGAGCTGTGTAGGTACGTGCATTGTGCACAACAAGCTATCTTTACCGTAGATGAAACGGTTGGAGGGGAAATGGTACGAATATATATGTACATGTGTCTAGCTAGGCTCCGCACCAGCGGATCGCGGAGTTGGCAACTGTAGAGACGAAGTCAACAGACTCGTTTGTTGTCTAGGAAAAATTGAGACACAATTAGAAAACATCGAAACCATCAACCTACTCTAGCTAAGTAGTAGTAGACTGTGCAAACTATAAATTTAAAAAATTCAATGGATAATACCACCACCCTCTATATTAGAAGCATTTAAATGTTACGAGTCTGTACAAATTAGTTAAGTAAGCTGTGAGCATGCAAATGTGGTGCAATCAAGATCTGCGCACGCGTGCAATGCAACTGCGTGTGTGCGTGCGTGTGTGCGTGCGTGTGTGCGTGCGTGATCGTGCACTATAGGTTACTCTCACGCGAAAACCGTTCTTGCCCACAAACAAATAAATGTAACTGAGCATCTATGTCTGAACTCAGATTATCCACAGCAACTGTATTACACCAACTAAAACCCCAATACATACAACAGTATAGAACTCCTGCATCCAGCACAAGACAGCTAAGTTAAGTATTTTACTGTCAAATGATCACAACTTGTCCACTAATTATAGAGGTCCCATCTCTCAACCACTTGTATCCAACAAATTCATAAATGGTTAGAGTTTTGATTGCAACTCAAAGACAACCAACAACTCATCTTCAAACTTCATGCTAAAACCGTGTTCAAATTTCGGACAAACCACAGACAAACAATCTTTTTCTAAGTCATGAAACTGCCCACGAGTAGCCCGGAGACTAAAGTCAATCTCTTTCTGGGCCTCTTGACATGTAACCAAGATTGCCATGCAGCAAAATTGACATCAAATACTTTGACTTGTGAAATTTCTTGTTACGTTGTTGACCACAACAGTACACCTTTGCTTCAAATGTGTATTGACTACACCATGTTACTTGACAAAAAAGTTCAAGTTGTAAATGCAAACCTGGATTTCCGGTGTTGAATTTGTTAGATAAAATTGTGCATGGACATGAATTGCCAAATTTCAATAATTGCGCTAAGTGTTGTGACTCTATCTTCCACAGGTGTACAAAAGTGTTGCTCATTTCAAATGAAATTTGTATCTGTTTGTCCAGTAAAGCTTTCACATTCTCCACTGACTGTCTCTGATCAACTTTCTCTAGGCACTCGCCAACCAAAAATTTGCTGAATGTCTTATAGTTGGCAGCCAAAACTGAACTTTCTGTCCGTTGCAGTGTTCTGTTAACATCCGCAGACTCATTGTCTGTCTTTTGCAGTGTTTTCTTAACAGCCACAAACTCATTGTCTGTCTTTTGCAGTGTTTTCTTAACAACCACTAACTCACTTTCTGTATGTTGCAGTGTTTTCTTAACAGCCACTAACTCACTTTCTGTCTTTTGCAGTGTTTTCTTAACAACCACTAACTCACTTTCTGTATGTTGCAGTGTTTTCTTAACAGCAGCTAACTCATTGTCCGTTTCTGCTTGTTTCTTTTCAGCGCTTGCCAATCTCTCATGTACGTTGCTCACTGTTTGCATAGCCACACTAAAATGACAGACTATGTTCTTGTCCAGGTGATCTTGTAGTTGCTCTCTATTTCCCATGAACTGACATCCAGCTGACGCAAAATCACACTGTAGAGGACTGGTGGGGCATACACCCTCTCTGCTGATGTGCACTTCCACATCCTTCCTAGCAACCTGCATTCCACACTTATAAGGACAGTCAACAGTGTAACTATCGCACACCTCATAGTGAACAGTTAACTGTCCATATTCCAGCTGTGTATCACAGTAGCAACAACCCATGTGCTCAAACTAGAAACTTGAACGCGCTGTTCGCTTTCCTATTTCTAACATGAATAGAAAATAGAAATTTGGTCTCAGCGGGGGTCTCAGCGCGGCTTCCATTTGTACGCGTGTCTAAGGAGATCACGTTTCCATCACATAAGCAGATGTTTGTTTTTACTTTGCTTTCCGTCACGTGCCAACCACGTTGGCAACTCTTGACAACTCCGCTCTGACACCCAACGTTGTGCCAGCGAATACCTCGGTCCCTAGCTGTATAGGTACGTGCATTGTACACAACACGCTACTTTTACCGTAAATGAACCGGTTGGAGGGAAATGCTACGAATATCTAGCTCTACTACGTACTGTACTAGATAGGCTCCGCCCTAGCGGATCGCCGAGTTTGCAACTGTGGTGAAGAAGTATACAGACTCGTTTGTTGTCTAAGAAAAATCGAGACACAATTGAAACATCGAACTCGTCAACCTATTACAAGTAGTAAACTACGCGCTTTCACGGGCACGCTACACGGTACCGTACAAGGGTTGGGATGGTACTCTACAGCTGGTCACATTTCTTCATTTCGTCGGACACGGAACTACCAATTGTGTTTCCATCTGCCACAACCCAAGGTGCTGGTGCCTCCCCATCATGCATCTTGACTGCATATATGAACGTACGCGTCGACAATGACAGCCCAGAGATCACTGACAGACACGGTAGAACTCTACAATCATTGTCTAGCACTAATGACTCTCTAGTACAGTAGCTATACTCAGCATTGGCATAGTAGTCTACTTAGAACTAGTAGTCAGATTAGTGTAGCTAGTAGTAGTCTACTAGCTACATGTATGACCATGTTGTTTCAGTTTTAGCCGCACACTGTTCTACGTTAGTTGAGTTGAGCAAATAGAGTTCAGTTGAATTGACTTCAAATAGAGTTCAGAAGGCTTTGTAGAACGATGGACGTGCATGTCTGTTTGCTTGGTGAGTTGTGCGACGAAATGTGACCTGCTATACAATACCACGCCCATGCACACTTGTACGGTACCGTGTAGAGTGCCTGTGAAAGCGCGTAGTCTACTACTTGTAGTAGGTTGACGGGTTCGATGTTTCAATTGTGCCTCGATTTTTCTTAGACAACAAACGAGTCTGTATACTTCGTCACAACAGTTGCCAACTCGGCGATCTGCTAGAGCGGAGCCTATCTATCTAGGTACAGTAGCAGTAGTAGAGCTAGATACTCGTAACATTTCCCTCCTACCGGTTCATCTACGGTAAAGGTAGCGTGTTGTGTACAATGCACGTACCTATACAGCTAGGGACCGAGGTATTCACTAGCACAACGTTGCGTGTCAGAGCGGAGTTGTCAAGCGCTGCCAACGTGGTTTGGCACGTAACAGAAAATAAAGTAAAAACAAACACCTGCTTGTGTGTTGGAAATGTAATCTCCTGAGACACGCGTACGAATGGAAGCCCCGCTGAGACCTTACTGAGACCGCCGCTGTGTCTAGTGTCCTCGGTCACTTCAATTTTCTATTTTCTATTTTCTATTTTCTATTCATGTTAGAAATAGAAAAGCGAACTGCACGTTCAAGTTTCTAGTTTTGAGTACATAGGTGCCTAATAATCAAATTCTAGAAGATAAATCTCAAGATCACAAGAATCAAACATCAAAAGATGAAAACCATTTTACAAAAAAATAATACGGAAAAAAAAATTAAAAATTAAAAGTTAAAAATTTTTAAACACAAAAATTTTAAATAAGAATACAAGTAAAAAATTAAAAATTAACAAATTAACAAATTAACAAATTAACTAAAAATCGAAAATTGAAATGTAGAAAATTAAATGGCCGGACCATCCACTGACCGGGGAGCCTAGACAGTTGTAATTCCTGTTAGATCATATGACAAGGTTACGAGAGGTGAAACTATATAAATCACTATTTTTTCGTTTTTAGCATATTACTGTAAACGCTTGTACAATCAAAACGTGAAGATGAGACGTTGTTAAATTGATTCCTGGATATCTGGTACTATATGCCATAGGATGAACTGCCAGTGCCGGATCCAGAAATTTTTGAAAGAGGGGTTCACCGTTAGCAGTTATCTATAGCATTACTAATTTTCTCTTTTCTAATAAAACTATATAAAATTATTGAACCACGCCTATTGGAAAGAGGGGGGTCCTGAAACCCCCTCTGGATCCGGCCCTGACTGCTGATGGCAAGAATTGCGGCTAAACAAATTTCAAAAATCTTAGACAAAAGAGGTACTAAGAGCCTTCGAAACTCGCTGAAAGGCTGGGTTAGATAGAACACTTGATGAACCAGGAAACGCGCAGTATCACGAGTTTCACAACAGAGTTAATATCTAGACATGGTGGAATTATGGAAAAAGTTTCACCTTCAAAAGTAGCCTTTCCAAGTCTGACACAAACATCTATCGTTGCTCTACTTGGTCATTTCCTTGCCTCAAACGCTTGACAACAAATTCAGACGACTCGAGCAAGTCTGTAGTTGGAACTGCTGCTGTCAGCTAGGAATATGTCATTTGCAGCAACAGTCAGTGCTACTGAACTTTAGTTTGTCGACTTAGACGTCGCCGATTGCTTTTTGTGTGTTTTCTCTAGTGGCTCAATCACTTTGATGTATCGTACGTAGCAAATTGTAGCCTCAATCGTACCAGACCTTCTCGATCCGTCATGCCGGGTTCCCGTATAAGACGACAACGCTGCATGGGCACGACGGTACGAGAGGGTCTCGTACGAGCAAATTGAACAAACACCAGGTAAATATTGGAGCAATCATGCAGGAACATCACGTTTGCGTCGATCCTAATAAGGCAGTGAAAGGACATGCACAGGCGCGTAGGAGTCGCAGTCTCGTCATTTGTTACATCAAGGGTTTCATCCTTTAGTTAGAATGGAGGTTAGACGTAAAAATGCCACTTCATACTTCAACATCATCTGCCATAGTCACGGAATAATGAATACCACGCATGATCGAAATTTGACACACTAAATGGACGCAGATCCGGGTACTCGAAATATCTACACAGATGAATATTCAACTTGCAAATGCTCATAAGCTGATGCTGACGCTTCTCGTTAACACAATTCTGCTTGCAACACGTAAAATTAGACTCTGCAAAAATACTGTAACCCAGATATGCGCGCCCGAGAGTGGGGTAGGCAAGGCAAAGAACGCAAAGAAAAAACCAGTACTGAAGTGTAAAGCAGCGACGCCATACACATTATAAGACCATACCACTTCTTAACTAGGCCTACTATCTACGTTGATGTTTCAGAAAGTAATCTATTGTCATGTCTCTCTTAGCACGTGACCTCATGACATTTAACACGTGACATGTTGTGGTAAAATCAAATACGAAATTTAACAGCATACAAAAATACCTTATCAGTCCTACTAACGCATACAACAGGAATTCACAACAAAACAAATACACGCGCCAGACGAGTGCAATTAACAAATCATCAAATTCGCAATTTGTCTGTATAGGTAAGTCCAACAAAATTAATATCGACTTTCATTGATCTTACTATCCTTCACTGTGGTCGGATATGAGTTTTGTGGTTATGTAAGATTTTAGACGCCTGCCTGTGTTTATCAACACTGCTGTTAGACCAACCAGATCACCTCCAATGTAGGGTAACACTGTGGCACTCAACTGATGAAAGTACGTGACACAGCATTTTGCACGACCCTCTTCACTAGGTCCTTCAAAAGGCAGCTCTCTTACAACATAACCAGACGACAACACCTGACAACAATTTCTGTTAGTTTGCTAACAAAATTGTGGACAAAACACAGAGTCTAAGAGAAATGCAGGTGCATAGAAAAATGAAGATACAATCAAAACAAAAGGCAGATTTCTAAATTGCAAACAAACTACCAATATTGTTTATACAGTAGGTAGCAGACAAAGATGGTCACGCAAACAACACAGGCTGACAAACATAAATACAAAATAGTGCACAAAGATCGGAAGATGCAATGTTATGACTTCCAGCCAAACAGCTGTAATTATTAGCTGTAAATAGTCACGATCAGTTGCTTGTATTCGATACGATTGTGGCGCTAGGTGTGAGTGTGACAGGAACTACCAAAGCCCCACTCAAACACAAGAGACTAATCACATATCACAATTGCTTGCCTTTGTAATGCCAATATAAATACACAACAAACAAACAAACAAACAAATAAAACACAAAAAAGAACTGGGAAGCAGAGTTAGTAAGTTAGACAAACTGAAAAGCAAGTCATACAAAAAGTAATCAAATTTCTCTACACTTAGTATTGGTGTTACATGGATAGCAAGTTTTGCCAATACTATGTACCGATACTCTGTACCGATACCGATACCTCCGTTTCCAAGTATCAGCCAATAGTGATACCAATACCAATACTGAGATTTCAATTCTTTGTTGTAGTTTTAACTGTTAAATGAGAAAGAGCATTGATTCAAAAACAAAAACCTTGTCTTCGCCTCAACATTAGTATGTTAGTTACTTGTCTATGGCAACAACCTCGCCATAAGAAGATGAAGTTCCAAAAGCCTGGGAAATAATTAAAGTCATACTGCTGCCTTCTGCATTGCTTCGTTGATCGTTGACTGCTGCTTGTCTTGTGCACACC
The DNA here is from genome assembly GCF_963422355.1 of Corticium candelabrum. NCBI lineage: Eukaryota > Metazoa > Porifera > Homoscleromorpha > Homosclerophorida > Plakinidae > Corticium > Corticium candelabrum. The sequence goes on along the minus strand of NC_085101.1, from coordinate 2,580,112 downwards.
CATTTTCTGAATCCTCCAGTAGCCTAAACTTGTCAAGGTGTTTTCTCTGCAAATGTTCACCCTGTTACATACTGCTGAGACTAAATAAAACTAAATGCCACTGGCACGAGTTGCCATGATAGAACCACATCTTTCAACCCTTGAGATACCAAACCGTTGGGCAAGGTATCATCAGGCAGATTTCTACTGACACCAATAATACTGTCCAACTTGGTATCGGCACTGATACTATAATGCTGATACCAGTATCGACAAACACTGATACTTATACAAGACAAGAACTGTTACAACAATCCCAAAACAAGCCATAAACTAAACTTAAACCTATTATCCAACAGCTACTTTACAATAAATCAGCTGAAAATAAATCAGCAAATACAATTGTGATTTAAATCATACAACTACCTCAGCT